>NC_060274.1:109736209-109890760 GCF_021613505.1 Equus quagga | reverse complement strand
GCAGTGGGTATTGGGGTTGGGGCAAACTAACTCTCAAAATAACTTGGCTAGGAAGAAACAACGAGCTGTCGTTACTATACAAAGGTACGCTTTCCAGCCATGGAGGCTGTAGTTGTTGATCGTTGAGTCCTTCAGAGCCTCCTCTAGCTTTGTCGCTAGAAGAAAAGATGTATCTTGTAAAACATCCAACTTAGTCATTAAAAAAAATCTATAAAAGTAGTGGTCGTTGTTCCTGATCTTAAGACAAATATAAATGTGGATATGCTTACTTTTTAATTTCTTCACTGCCTCTTGGCATAAGAGTTTGGGAGAGGGGGCTGGCCCCGTGGCCGAGTGGTTAAGTTCATGCGCTCCACTGCAGGCGGCCCAGTGTTTCGTCGGTTCAAATCCTGGGTGCGGACATGGCACTGCTCACCAAACCATGCTGAGGCAGCATCCCACATGCCACAACTAGAAGGACCCACAACTAAGAATATACAACTATGTACCGGGGTCTTTGGGGAGAAAAAGGAAAAAAAAAAAAATCTTTAAAAAAAAAAAAGAGTTTGGGAGAATCTCCTGTTCCTTCATTTCTGTAACTTTTATTCCGTAGGGAATAGACCCTGATACTTCTTCACCCCTTTCTTGTAAGAAGCATTTCATCTTCTCCCTTCCCATTTCCTTTGTGGAAAAAACTCCAAATTCTTATTGAGCATCCCTTTCTCGTATTTGTTGCGTAGTTCCTGAAAATGTGTGGTAAGTACTTCAAAGATGGGAAAAATTAGTTTGTTAACTAATTACTCCTTTAACTTCCCTGACACAAGTGGTATCCATTTGTGCCTCAGAAGAAGCTCTGAATTAGTGTTGCCTATCTTTTCGTTCCTTTATTTACTTGAGAAAAAAATAGCTGTTTCTCTGGGAAAAATCCCTGGAGATCTTCCCCAGAGATCCGCCACAGTTAGAGCCAGTTGCCCCAACACGTTTGAACCTAAAACAGAATCTTCTCAGGTATAGTCTCAGCTCTAGGATAATACTAGGAGCCCCAAACCTCTCTCTAGAATTTGTAAAGTAGTACTGGCGGATATGAATTCTTCCTTGTGTGGTGGCTTAGAGGCGATTAAAGATAGTGAATGTATGCTGTAAATTGTTTTCCAGCTTAGAGACTTCTAGACAGTTCTGGATCCAGGAGCAGGCCCTCTGAGTCCATGTCCTGGAAGCAAATGTGGAGGGCACTAAAGTGTCCTGGGCTTCAAGGAGGCGAGCTGCCAGGCATACAGCACATGCTTGTAATTTTCTTTCTGGTGTTGGCCAGAACGAATGTCATCAGCCTGTTCCAGGTACCTTTCTTCCCAAACCCGCTTTCTCCCGTCTCTCCCCGTAACGTGCTGGAGGTGAGGAATGTGTTGAGTGCAGGTGGTCAGCTGTCTATTGAAAAATGGTGAGCCTAAAAAGGACACTCTGTGGCTGTGAGAATTTAGAAAGCCCCTATGCTGTTTCTGGGACCTGGCATATTGTTTTGCTATTCCTGTTGGATGACAGGAAAACCAGCAAACTGTGTCTTTTCCTCTGGAGGGAAATATCTTGTATGGATGTTCCCAAAGAAATGAGACAGCCATGGTAGTTGTCAAACTGAAAGTAATTCAGATACGGTCCTCATTTGGTGAGGTCGAAGAGTGCCAATCAAATTACGTTCTTCAGGAGCACCTGGGGATATCAAGACAATTAGGGAGCCCTGCCAGCCCTGCTTTTTACTTTTTAATTGATGGAAAATTTTCATGTGGTGAAATGCACTGGTGTCAAGTATACTCATGTAACCAAACCCAGTTAAGATGGAGAACATTTATATCATCCAGACTTTCTCATGCCCCATCCGATTAATCTCTGCCCCCACTAGCAGACACTTTCTGATTTCTGTCACTGTAGAGTATCTTTTTTCTGTTCTTGAACTTCATATAAATTGAATCATAGAGTATATATATATACTCTTTCCGTCTCCGGCTTCTTTCTCCCCATGGTTTTATGTTGCTGTGTGTATGGGTCCTTCATTCTTCCTTTTTTGCTGGGAAGTATTCTGTCACGTGAATACACCCAATTTCCTGTTGACAGGCATTTGGAGTGTTTTCACCTCTTTGCCTGTTATGGATGTTAGGCTGCTGTGAATGAGTTCTCTCTCACTCTCATTCCTTTTAGGCTTAAAAGCTGGGCCATACAGTAGGTGTATGTTTATCTTTATAGGAAACTTCCAAGCAGTTTTCGAAAGCAGCTTTACCCTTTACACTCAAGCCAGCATCGATGAGCGTTCTAGGTGCTCCACCTCCTTCTCAACATTTGTATATTGTTGGTTTTTCTAATTTTAGCCATTCTACTGGATATGAAGTGATTTTTAATTTGCATTTCCTTGATGACTAACATGTTCTTATTGGCTGTTTGTCTCTCTTCCTTTTTGAAGTCTCTGTTCAATTTACCCTTTTTATTTTTTCTCTTGGCCATTTTTAAATTGGTTTGTTTGTCTTATTATTATTGATGGGTAGGAGTTACATATATATATATATATGAGGTTGCCTGCAGGCAACTCAGCTCCTGGCCCCTGTTCTTGCTTTCTCCAGCAATTTCCTGGCCAGACCAGAAACAGGAGCTGAGTTTGGGAATATATATATATATATATATATATATTTTTTTTTTTTTCTGGATAAAATTCTTTTCTCAGAAATTTGTAATGCAGATGTATTCTCCTAGTTTGTGGCTTGCTATTCATTTTCTTAAAAATGTCTTTTGCTAAGCAGAGGTTGTAATTCTGAAGTAATTTAATCAAAATTTCCCCCTATATCGTCAGTACTTTTTGTTTCCTAAGTAATCTGCCTCCCCAAGGTCTCCCGAGCTTCTCCTTCTGTGTCCTTCTGTGTTCTCTTTTAGAAGCCTTATAGTTTTGGCTTTTGTGCTTTGGTCTGTGATCCATCTCGAATTAATTTTTGTGTATCAGGTAAGGTGGAGGTCAAGGTTCATTTTTTTGCATGTTTTCCCAGTTGTTCCAGCATGATTTGTTGGAAAGACTTTCCTTTCCTCATTGAATTGCTTTGGTGCCTTTGTTGAAAGTCAGTTGTCCGTATCTGTGTGGGTCTATTTCAGAGGAACCTAAAGAACGTTTGTATAGACCACATGTGGCATGTACTTAATCTAGGAAATAACAGTTCACATTGGTCAACCTTCATAAGTCTCGAGAGACTGGCCGTCTTGAACTTGTATATCAGGGAACATTTGCGTCACAGGTCACTGATAGAAGCTGGATGAGGCCATTTTTTGCTTATTTTATAAAGCTAACCCACAGGAGGCCTACAGAAGTTTCAGCTTTCCCACGTTAAGTGAAATGTTCTTATCTACACAGAAATACACCATCAAATCTGTGAGATCCAGCCTGAGCCTGCAGGCAACTTCAAGAGAACTAAATATTTGAACTTCAGTTTTCTTATTTGAAAACTTGAACAGCATGGAATTCAAAATGACTGATTTGGAACTCATTGTAATTAAATGTGGGTCAGACCAAAAAAATATTACTCTTAAGGAAGTTTTTCTTGATGCGAAGAAGCTTGTGAAGAAAGAATTGTTTTAATAACTTGTGCCTGTTGTATACAAAATATTGTATACAAAAATAGATCACTGACTTTAAACAAGTCTTACCTGTGAGTAGAATCTCTACATGGAAAGGTTCTTGTAAAGTTTTACTTAGCGTTTTTACTTAAATATAATGAAAAACCATTTTCTTTTAAAAGATTTCTTGATTTGAAAACCGAAGGATGAATTTGAGTAGGAAACACGCCAAAATTATTCTCTTAGGGGAGTAGAATAAATGGTGACGATCTCCTTTTGACACCCTAAATTTTAGAATTTGTGTTTTCACCGTGTGGCAGTGCCATGAAGTGGCTGGGCACGCTGCTCTGTCTGATGCTGGACTGCCCGGGTTCGGACACCGACTCTGCTGGTCCCCACAGGGACAGAAGTGAGCCCCTCTGTGCGTCCCCCTACACCCGGGAGAATCAGAGTGCCTGCCTCAAGTTTAAAGGAGGCGAAAGGCATAGACCATGCCTGGGTGATCATGGTGAGCACTGTGCAACTGTTGGCCCATCGGAATATTATATTGCTTTTACAGTAAGAACACACACAAAAAAGAAATTTTTTTTAAAACAAGAAATTAAAAAGCAAACGTATGTTACAATATCCTATGAGACAAATCCCTTCACTGTTCATAGTAGACTCCCCAGTTGGTTGAATTGGTCAAGTTTGACTGTTGATTCCCATTCTCTCCCAAAAGGATGAAGAATTAAAGCCTTTTCTTTTGCGCTCCTCTCGGGAGATGCATGCCCTGAGGATACAAGACGTGCTTCATAGTCACTACTAGAATTACTTCTGTCTCTAGAAAAGATTTTACAAGGAAAGGTATTCCCAAAGCTCACATCCTCCTCTCCTCCCACTTTGCTCACTTAGCTCAAGTGGAACACAACAGCCTCTCACTGGAAATACCACCTTCCCTCACCTGTGTTTGGACTTGCACGGTTGTGCTCAGCTCCTGGCCCCTGTTTTTGCTTTCTCCAGCAGTTTCCTGGCCAGAGCAGGAACAGGAGCCGAGTTTGGGAGATGTGACTGTGACAGGCCTTTTTCCCCCACCCGTGCTTCCCTGCATGGCTTCGGAAGGAGGGGAGTGTCTGACCCTCTGTGGTCCTGCGTGCCCGGTGAGCAGGCTTGACTATACCAGAAAGCAACATCCAGCTCAGATCTAACATGAAGGTTGTTAATGCACTATGAATGAGGTAATTCCAGTTGAAATACAGTGTTTTGGTTACACATGCAACGTGGGTTTGACTACAGAATAAAGAGTGAGCTTTCTACACATTCTCACCAGCTGGCTATCGTAGTCTCTGTGAAGCGTTTTTCTTTGTTGTACGTACGTGGTTAAGGCCTAAGGAAAATTGATAGTGTTACAGCTGGCTTACCTGATCTTGCTGTATTGAAGATGAGGCTGCTCGTGAGGTCTGCTGAGTGCTGTGGAGTTTTTGTTAATGTTCTCAGTGTTGTGTGGTTAAAGCCACAGATGCACGGAGTGCTGGCATGTGGCTCTGATGCTTTGGCGAATGGGAGAAACACATTTCACAGGGTAACTTTCTACTGTGGGGTGGTTGCTCCCTGCCATCCCTCACTTCTCATTTTCTGTAGCTGGCCACCCCTCCTGTGTCACAGAGAAAACAGAAGCCAAAATGTGAACTCACTTAGGTTCTTGCCCCAAATCAACACACTTCATCTGCACCTGTCTTGTTTTCCTTGCCTCCTGTTTCAGTGGAAGAGGAGTCCTTCCTTGTGTTCACAGCTCTGGATCCTGTTCCCATCCTCTCTCACCTTCTCAGAGACTTTCTCTCTCTGACCTTATATCCATCTTTTGCTACTGACTCTTTCCTAGGAGCATTTAAACCTACTCAAGTCATAACAATTAAAAAAAAAACAAACCCACAGGCCTTCAGTATTACCTTGCCTTTCTGTTACTTCTCCATTCAATTCTCCTGCCAGGGCCAAAGTTCTTGGGAAAATTGTCTCTATTTGCTGCCTCCGTTTCCTCACTCCTGCCTCCTTCTTGGGCTACACCAGTCTGGCTGTTGCACATGTGACCAAACGGATGCTGTTCTGGCCAAACAGAGCTGGTGTTGCCTTCTTGTCCTTCTGTTACCACATTTGTCAGATGTATTTGGATTCTTATCTTCCATGACCTCTCAGCAGTGACAGTGTTTGATGTACTGTCCTCTCTGGCCTCCAAGACCCCGTCCCGCCCCTCTGGGTTTTCTCCTTGTTGCTCTTTGCAGGTTCTGTCCGTCCATCTCTAAGCTCCACGCTTTGTATTCAGATGCCAGCTGGACATTTCCACTTTGATGTCTTGCTGGCATCCCAGATCCAGCTGATTCCAAACTGATCCAAGTTACCTAAGCTTGAAACCTGTCACTTACTGGCCCTTATCTGTCCTCATCTTCTGCATCCGGAAGAAACCAAATCTGGTCAAAACTCTACACATCAGGACCCACAACGAAGAATATACAACTATGTACTGGGGGGCTTTGGGGAGAAAAAGGAAAAAAATAAAATCTTTAAAACTCTCCACATCAACAGTTCTCAAATCCATTGACTTTGTCTGTCTCCAGTGTGTTCTTTTTGGTTACCCTCACTTTTCACCTAGACTGTTGCTTCGCAGCCCTCTCTCTGCTATTGATATTCTTCCCCAGTCCATTCTCCTGCCTGCGTTCACAGTGATGCTTCTAGAAAGCATCCTGATCCTTTCACTCCTCTGCTTAAACTCTTATCCGTTTCTGCTCCTGTACCCACATTGACAGGGGCCTCTGCAGAGTATGTGTTCTCACCCTGGCCATAAACAAGTCATCAAAGCACTAGAATTCACGGAGAGACGGGGAAGAGAATTGTTTTCCCACTCCACACAGCAGAGCTTAATGAAGATCCTGACTGGACATCGGTCCCTTCCAAAAGTTCCTGATCATGGTCTTCCCGTCCCTGCCATCCTTCCATTCTCCCCCACTCACCTGTTCCTGCTTCCCTGCCCCTCCCACCTGTACTACTCCTACTCTCTCTGCCCTCCTTTTCTTATTCAGAGCAGCTCAGCTCTTTCCTGAGTGTTCTGATCCTTAAACTTCATCCCTGTCTTCTCTCACTGTGGGTTCCCCTTGAGGCAGATTCTGAACAAGGATGCCATCTGGTCTGACTCTCCTATGTGAGAGCCATACAATCTCTCTGTGCCTCAGTTTTCTCATCTTTAAAATCCTACTTTATAAGATTGTAGAGAAAATTAAATTAATTTGTGAATGGAGAGTGCTTAAAACTCTGTCTGACCCAAAGTAGTAGTCAATCAAGGTGGCTACAATGATAATAATAACTACTATTATTATTAAGAAGGTGACTTCTTACAGGTTTCCAACCTCAACCTATCTGGACCAGATTTGAGCCCCCTCTTATGGGTACCAGTAGCTCCTTGTGCTTCCTTTAAATTGTAGTTGCTAGTTTGATGACAGAAGGATGATGACCTCCCGTTCACTATTCAGTGCCTCGCCCAGTGCCTGGTATGTAGTATATAGTATGTACTATATACTCAATAAATATATATTTTTTATTTTTATTTATTTATTTTTTTTTGCTGAGGAAGATTCATCCTGAGCTAACATCCATTACCAATCTTCCTCTTTTTTTGCTTGAGGAAGGTTAACTCTGAGCTAAGATCTGTACCAATCTTCCTTTATTTTGGATGTGAGATGCCACCACAGCATGGTTGATGAGTGGTATATGTCAGTGTCTGTGATCCAAACCCATGAACCTGAGCCGCCAAAGCGGAGCACACAGACCTTAACCACAGGGCTGGCCTCGCAATATATTTTTTTAATGGAATTAATCAAATGACTTGTAGAAAGAACATTCTAATTATGCTGTGCTTCTTACCTTTAATAAGCTTCCCGTTTAAAAAAATAAAACATAACAAACAAAACATTAGTATGGTCCAGGATTTGTCTTTAAATCCAGCAGGACTGGAGGGAGCCAGACACACTTCTGTGTCCCCAGAGCAGCTCTACCTGAGAGCCTTTGTCCAGCTCCAAAATTCTTCAGTTCTAGGATAATAGTGTGCAATAGGATAGAGTCCGTTTTTAGGACACCCAGGGTTCCCCTTGTAGCTATGTTTTTCCTGTTTGCTGATGAGAAAAATGTTCTCATGTTGCTTGGACTTGCAGGTTCTTTCCTACTTGTGGGGAATTTTCCAAGCTGGCTATAATAAGAGGGTCTCAGAAAACCACAGAGAGGTCTGGTATGTTCTCTTCAAGTTAACATAACGTCCCTTCTTATTTTCCCTTTTGGTCTTCTGTGTTTCTAAGCTGTCTTCTATAATTTTACTGGAGAATCTTAGTATCAGAAATAAAGTCTATTTTATTTTTATGCCTGCATCCTTGACATCCTTTAAACTTTCTTTTGTGCCAAATGGTAAGCCTTCTTTAGGACTTCTAATTCTAATGACTTATTTCCTCCCTTCCTTCCTCCCTCCCTCCCTCCCTTCTTCCCTCCCTCCCTTCTTCCTCCCTCCCTCCCTCTCTCCTTCCCTCCCTCTCTCCCTCCCTTCTTTCCTCCCTCCCTCTCTCCTTCCCTCCCTCCCTTCTTTCCTCCCTCCCTTCTTTCCTCCCTCCCTCTCTCCTTCCCTCCCTCTCTCCCTCCCTTCTTTCCTCCCTCCCTCTCTCCTTCCCTCCTTCCCTTCCTTCCTCCCTCCCTCCTTTCCTTCCTTTCTTTGTTTCTTTCAGTGTATATGTAATTTTTAGTTGTGGTAAAATACATACAATATAAAGTTTACAATCTTAGCCATTTGTAGTGTACAGTTCGTGGCCTTAGTACATTGACATTCTTGAGCAGCCACCACCATCATCTAGATCTCCAGAACTCTTTCATCTTGCAGAACTGAAACTCCATTCCTCTTAAACACTAACTCCTCTTTCCCCCTTCTCTCCAGCCCCTGACAACCACCATTATACTTTCTGTCTCTCTGAATTTGACTACTCCAGGAACCTCATGTAAGTGGGCTTGTACCATATTTGTCTTTTTGTGACTGGCTTATTTCACTTAGCACAGTGTCTTCAAGATGCAACCATGTTGTAGCATGTGTCAGAATTTCCTTCCTTTTTAAGGCTGAATAACATTCCATTGTATTTTTATACCATGTTTTGTTTATCCATTCACCTGTTGGTGGACACTTGGGTTGCTTCTGCCTTTTAGCTATTATGAATAATGCTGCTATGAATATAGGTATACAAATATCTCTTTAAGACCCTTCTTGCAAATATTTCGGATCTCATGATTTCTTGAACCTTCTCTCTTGATGCTTCTGTTGTTTTCATGGACTCCTGTCTTCCTCTTTTGGCCATTCACTACCTCTCCCCCATTGACCTTCTTTGCCATTTTCCTAATAATGTCCTGCGGTCAAGATCCTCATGCTTCAGTATGATCCTCACAGACCTGCCACATGGAGAAAACAGTTTGACAACTAAGAAATAGGATTTGTTCTCACCTCCTACACACCCATTAACTTCTACTGTTTTCTGAAGGCATACCAGTGGTTCCTAAAAAAAAAAAATCTCTTAGTAATAGGGCATATTTTTGTGGCTATTGACCTTCTGTATTTTGAAATTTAACTGTTAATAGTACCATCTTCTTAATGTAGCAGTCCTATAATTACGATATTGATATTTATGCATTTATTCTCATGAAAACAATATATGACAATCATTGAAAACTTGTAAGATATAGAAAAAAATATGACACACAATAGCACTACCTAAAGGCAACCACTGTTAACATCTTGATGTATAGTCTTCTGGTCTTTTTTTCGTAATTTTATTTTATTTTATATTTTTAGAGATTGGCACCTGAACTAACATCTGTTGCCAATCTTCTTTTTTTTTTTCTTTTTCTTCTTCTTCTGCCCAAAGCCCCCAGCACATAGCTGTATATTCCAGTTGTAGGTCCCTCTGGTTGCGCTATGTGGGGTGCCACCTCAGCATGGCCTGATGAGTGATGCCATGTCCACGCCCAGGATCCAAACTGGTGAAACCCGGGGCCACTGAAACAGAGCGCGTGAACTTAACCACTTGGCCACAGGGCCAGCCCCTCTTCTGGACTTTTTCATGTGAATTTTTTACATGTTTAAGATCATATTGTTTTGCACTTCTTTTTTGTACTTAATAGTAAAGTATAAGCATTCTCTTGTTTAAAAAGTCTTTGTAAATGTTTTAATTAGTTTATATGACTGAGAAATATTTATAGAGTGTTCATTAGCTTAAATAACATTTTTTCCAATTATCAAAATAATGTTTCTTATAGAAAATGTCAAATATCTCAATATTGGAGAGAAGTACCGAAAAATCTAAATTCTCTGTCTGCCCCTTAAGCTTTATAAATGTATTCTTTTCCAGTCTCTTTCTGAGATTGGCTTCTGTACCCCTACCATTTGTCAGTCCCTCCTTCCCTCTCTCCTTGCTAACTTCCTTTCTCACCTAGCAACATTGATATCATATTTATATGCAATTTTATATCCAGCGTTTCTACCTAACATTATATTTTGTGATTTCCAATATCATTAAGTATTCTCCAAAACCATTATCGAAGCATGTGAATTAACTATAGTTTATGTAGTCACATGCTCCCCTTCACTTTTGGATATTTAAGTTGTTCCCAATTTTATTATTGTAAGTGTTATCCTCATACAGTTATCTTCCTGCGTATCTGTGATTGTTTCTTGAGGAGGTATTTATAGACATGATATGAGTCAGAACCGTTTTAAGGCTTATAAAAAGCTACTGCTGATTTCCTGAAATGATTGTCTCACCTCACTTCACTGGCTTTACTCTCTTTGTTGTCCATCCTTGTGAATTTTATTGGTGAAAAAAATCTTGATGTTTGCTAGTGAAATTCAAGACTTTCTTGTTAATTGACCTTTTATATTTTGAGGTGAATAGTCTGTTAATATTTTTTATCTTTTACATTTATAGATAATATGAACTGTATTATCCTGTTGCAAGCATTTTGTCTTTTGTTTATCTTTCAGCTTTGTCTGTTGCTTTGGGACACACAGGGGTCTTGTGTTTTAATGTAGTCAGATGGATATGGAGCACCTTGCCTTTTGTTACTTTTTTCATTGCTTTTATAAAGCTAAGAGTTGTTTTCTTATTTCAAATTCAGAAATATTTTCTCCTAATTGTTTTCTTTTTTCCCTTTTCCATTTAACTCTTTAAGCTCCATAGACTTAGTTTTGGTGATGATTGTAAGGTAGGAGCTGATTTTATTTTTTCTAGAATATTATCTTGTTCCCATGTTTGTCCAAAATCCCAGTAAAGCTGTGATGCAAGCCAAAACACATGATTTTTCTTATTTTAGTGCCTCGATTTTCCAACTGGAAAAATTGAGGAGACTGTGATATACCTGTGGAAGGGAGGAGCCGAGAAGGCGGACTGGTACCAGCTCAGAAGCTTCACCCCTCAGCCTCCAACTTGCCCCCTCTCTTCCCAGCTCAGAAAGTGTGATGCTCAGCACAGGCTGCTGGGGCACAGAGACAGCAGCCATGAGGGTCAGAGGGCCTCTGAGTTAGGGACTAGATGGTCCAGAGTGAGCCTCTCCGAGTCTTGACCTTATTTACTTGTCCACAGCTAAGGTAAGCAACCAAGGATTGGCTGAGTGGAGACTTACTTGCACTCAGGTTATAGATGTACGCCTGCCCCAGCCTGGGAAAGTCAGCAATGTTGAGTCCGGTTTCAGCTGTCAGTCAGCTAATCTGTGTAACACGGCAAAGTCTCAACTTCTGTAATTTCCTAATTTATAGAATTAGGGAGTTGAGATGGATACTCTTTTGAGATTTATTCTCAGTAAATTATGGTCTAGGCCAGCGGCAGAACTCGGTTGTGCTGTGAATCTGTTGGCAGATATTTCTTGGTAACTAGTTCATCCTTCTTTAATTCAGTCAACCAGTATGATCCCAAGTTTAGTAAGATGATCACAGTGTCCTTTAATACTCGACCTTGGAGAATTTCTGCTTCTTGCCTTTCCTAACTGTTCTTAGTCTACCTCAAGCTTCCCTTCAGAAAGACTTCTGTTTTTCCCCATAGTTTCTCCTTCTGCCCAGCTACCTCTCATGTTTAAGAATTAAAGAAAGATGTTAGTAATCAAGAAATACCCCGAACTTATTCCTGTCCTGTCAAAAGGCTGAAATAAAAATATGAAAATCATTTTGAAAAACGTGAAGCATCAAAGGGATAAAAGTATTACCCGTGAGATACAAATATCTGCTCTCAGTCATATTAATTGTTTATTATTAGTATTAATAAATTATTATTTATTGACATATCAATACAGAAATTGCATTTAGAAATAAAACACCCACAGGCCAAACCTTTTGAATTTCAAATGTTTTATTAACATACTCTATTTTAGAAAAGTAGCACAGAGAATGTTTTTTAAGCAGTTTTTATATAATGAAGACATCTTATCAGTCAATCCATTATACTTATTAAAGTCTTTTTAACATTCATCTCCGACTTTTTTTTTCCTAGAAATTGGCCCTGAGTTAATATCTGCCACCAAGCTTCCTCTTTTTTCCTTCCCGCCAAAGCCCCCCAGAACACAGTTGTATATTCTAGTTGTGAGTGCCTCTGGCTCTGCTATGTGGGACCCCACCTCAGCATGGCCTGATGAGCAGTGCTAGG
This sequence comes from Equus quagga, assembly GCF_021613505.1. Taxonomy (NCBI): domain Eukaryota; kingdom Metazoa; phylum Chordata; class Mammalia; order Perissodactyla; family Equidae; genus Equus; species Equus quagga. The sequence continues at coordinate 109,878,512 of NC_060274.1, read as the reverse complement.
TCCACGCCCAGGATCCAAACCCATGAAACCCTGGGCTGTTGAAGCAGAGCGCGCAGACTTAACCACTCAGCCACAGGGCCAGCCCCTCATCTCCTACTTTTTGATTTCCAGAGTGAGTGAACATGGTCTGATATCTGTGGCACGACTAATATAACACGCAAGGATAATTCAGATACTATTTAATGAGGACCCTATTATAAGCTTAGATACCTCAGATGAAAATTCCTATGATACTGACATTTTCCTCTTGAGAATCTATTTGCTGTAGTAAAATACAATGACCACTTGAAATCTGTAGAACTTATGTAGAGTCTGGGTAAATCTAAACAGTGTTCTTCTTGATGCTCCAGGAACAGACAGCACTATATATTAAAGTATAAGTATTTATACATAGCTGCAACCGATGTTTTATTGATTACAATTATGTATTGCCTGATCTTCAAATAGCTTTGAAAAATAGCCTTTAAACCTTGAATGGATATGATCTCGGAGAAACAGTTCCTTTATTAATTAAACTTTCATTTCTTGCTGTGCATCGCTTTGATCTCATAATATTTTTTAAAACGTCCTGAGGGCTTATTTTCAAGGCTTCCAAACGAATTTTTATTTCTCAAAAGCCATAACATATTCCTGGCTCGGTGAATCACAAAGACAGTATCTTTAAACCCCTGTTAAGTTTATTTTTCTTAGTTGGCTAGCCTACTGCATAATTTTCTTTCCTTTGGGTCACATGACTCCTCCCGTCCATAGCACACGCACTTAAAATTTTCACTTCCTGATTGAGCCATCAAGATTACGTAAAATGTAAATCAGTCTAAATACCTAAGAGCAGGAATTTTAAAGGAAAAATGCTGTCTTCTTTTTCTGTTTCATTATTGATGCCTGAAAAATAAGAGTGAGTGTGTGCTTGCCTGTTTGTGTTTGCAAACGAGAGACCGTTAGGGATTTTTTTTGTCCCTTCCCTTTCAAATTGAATCAGACTTTGCTTTCATTATAAAAATAATGTACCAACTAGATAGGCCGTGGGAGTGGTAGAGTTGCAGGACCGAAATCAAAATGGTTCCGATGGCTGAGAGAGCTGTTCATTTACTTATGATTCTTTTCATGAGGTGAATGAAGAATACAGCATCTCTCCAAAGGTAACGATTTGAAACTTCAGAATTGTAAATGGCCGTTTAGGCTTTCTGCTGCCTGGTATAAATGAAAGTAATTTCTAGCAGGCTGGATGACACTTGCTTTCTCATGGATCTTAAACTCCCTCACTTTTCCTCAAAGCAATTTTGAAGTTGTCATAGTAACAGCATGATATTTGAAGGGTCTTTTTAGCAGTTCTTTAGCTAGAGTTAATTAATTTTATTAATTCTGGATGTTTTTCTTTTTACTCCTCTCTGACAAACAGGGGCCATAATTGCTCAAATGTGTATTTCATGTTCTTTATTTCTTGGCGGCTGTAGTTCAAGGACTTGTTCCGTCAGTTGTTTCAGGAAAGGAACAAGAAGATTATAAATTGATTTCATGTAGGTTAAACTGGGTTTTTAATTACTTGTCTGTAAAATTGCCCTACCATTGTAGAACCAGAATTTAGTTTTATTTAAAGGGGGGGGGGTTATGGGAGATGTTCCCCGAAATTTAATTGTGACTTGCGTCCGGAAGTTACGGCTATCCTTTGCTTCGACTCTGCTCTATCCAGAAAAAGAATTGAGGAACACAGAAGGGAAATGTGTCAGACTTACAAGAAAATATTATTTCTTTAAAAATGCGACACTCAGCTGCAACACCAAAAGCAGGTTCCACAAAAGAAAAAAATGGATAAACCTGACTTTATCAAAATTTAAAAATGCAGTACTCTTTGAAACTCTAATATGTACTGATATAAATTATCTTCTAGGAAAGATCGTGGGAAGTTTTTATTAGGAGAAAGTAGGTCGGAATCTTCTATTAGTAAAGCTCTGTGGCAGGAATTCTTGCCAATATGGCGATGGGTGAGAAAGGAGGCCCTTCTCTTGGGCAGGGACAGGGTCAGAAGAAAGAACGGTCTGTACTAGGTCTGGAGGCTGGGAATTAAAAAAGTATCAGATGTTTGATGCTTTTGTTTTCTTGTAAAAGTGATCAGAGCGGTGTGGCACTTAGAAAAGGCATCATGTGAGTTCTGTGGGTTTAATGCTCGCACTGATATCCTTACTGTTCTGTGGAGGATTTGTTCAGCCGGGGCGACTGAAGACCGTCCGGGTAGCGGCGTGTGCAGCCAACAGCAGTAAAGGTGCTAATACACATCCAGTGATGTCAGGAGTTACAAGGCAGCGGTTTCAAAACACTGCAGTAAACAAGGTCAAAGTGTCCCATTTTGCTGGAAGAAGGTTTGTTTTTATGAGCTGGACAGTACATGGATGAAGTAATTTTTGAAAACAAGCATCAAATTTGTATGTTTTTTTAAAAAATTTATTAAGTTTTAAAAAATTAACCGGATGAGATTTTTGTCAGGGTTACATTTTTTTTGCAGAATTGTACATTTTCCATGTTATTTTTTTATTGATTTTCTGTAGTTTTCACAGAGTAAATGAAAATACTTCTGATCTAGGATTCTTAAATGCTGTTTGAGAGCACAAAGTATGACCCAGTACACGGCAAATGCCAATCACAGTCACCAGTAAACTGTTCCTTCTAATCTGGTACCTTTCGCTCTCATTTAGACAGGCATTTTAAGTACGAGCAAGTTAATGGCGCAGAATACTGCTGACTGCGTGGTTCTCGTCTAAATGCGTTTTCCAACCTTGAACCTGAGAATGCCAGAGGCTCGAGTCTCTGGACGCTCATCTGAGCAGTTATCTGCTGGTGGCCTGGTTCCTGAGGTAACAAGTGGGTGTCCCGGGTGCGTGTGTGTGTGGTAACAACAGCAGTGGTGCCACGTGGCGCCCAGAGGTCGCCTCAGTCTGTCCTGGGAATTCCTGGTCCCCGGTGCTTGCGAGATGAGCTGTGAACTTGGGGCGTCCGGAGAAGTGCAGGCATTTTGGAGTTCCACAGCAAACCTGGATGTAAGCATAAACACAGCTTTTAAAGTGAAAGCAGGGGCCCTGAGGAAGGAATTACCCTCATCTCATTCCCGACCTGCTTACTGTGCCGGAAAACAAAGTAAGTTTTGTTTGTTTCTTTGTTAGTCAGTCTCTCCTACATGTTTTTTCTTGCTAACATTATTAGACACTCAATATCTGGCAAATGCCAAGTTTTTTTCCCCTTCATTGGAAAGGAGGATATGAAGTTTGTTAAATAGCTAATTGCTTCTTTTATCTTTTCTATCTCTCTTCCTATATCTGGCGTGCTGGCTTGCTTGTTAGAGATAGAGATTGAAATTTACTATCAATGAGAAAACAGAAAGTTCTTTTTTTTTTTTTAAATGGACCACGAACTTTGCCATTAATTAAACAACAATGACACCGACAAGGCTTTTTATGTGGTGTGGCCAGGAGTGCCTATAGCCAGACAGCCCCAGTGCAGTGCCCTTATTCCCATTGGGGAGCAGGAGGGTGCATGTACAAGACAAGTATGGGGACAGTGTCCCCATGTGGGACCTGCAGAAACTAGATGGGAATGGCTCCTGGATAAGAGGCTGTAATTTAAAAATCTTGTCGGGAAATTGAAAGGAGCTGAAGAATACAAATTATTGAATGATGTTGAAAAAAACGGATTTAATATAAAAATGGGGTGAAATGCATAAAGACCTAATCTTGTCAACAGAAACTGAACTTTTCCTTCATATTAGAAAGTTTCCTGTCTCTATCGCTTTATAGAAAATGTGCGTAATAGCTTTTATAAAATAATTAAGAGGCTTTATCACCTCTGCAGAACATTGTGACACCAGCCTAATGTTGACACTTGGCCCCTGTCTTCCGTTTCTGTTTGTTTTTTATGCTGATCTTGTCTCCAGAGATGTTGCATGCCTTGATAAAACCTTTAATACAGAGCTGTGTGGTTTTGAAAATGCAAAACAAATAGAAATGCGGAGTGGTTTGTGATTTGCTATTAATTAAATTATCCTTCCTCATAAAATGAATTGTTTTTACCGTGAAATCTTCTTGACTTTTCTCAACTTAAACAGTAACACTGCGAAGGTAGAAGGAGTCACTGTGACTGTCGTGTGGCATTGGAAAGATCAGGGATCTTATTTTTAAATCTAGTATAGACTACTGTATGAATTTAAGTTAGGGCTTCTGTGCCATGGGAATTCATGTTTTATCTCAAAAGTGGTGATAATAGGACTATGGAGTGTCTGTATTTTATTTGAAACATACCAGGCTCCCTATGTGAATGTATGTGAATTATTAATTCAGCAAACATCAGGAAGGACTTTTTTATGTATAGTGTTGTGCTCAGAGCTATAGATTTTCACAATTAAATTTACAGAGATTCAGTTTGTAAATTAAAGATTGAGAATAGTTTGAAACAAGTGTGAATGAACAGAGCATTACCATCGAAACGGTTTGTTAAAGGTGCCAAGTGAGCAGGGCTGTCCCCTTCTGAGCTGCCCCTCCTAATTAAAGGGGAAGGTGCTGCCGTCTGTCTTCTTTCATTCAAGGCAGTAGGGGGCCTGGGGTGGAAGGAAGCAACCCCCCCTTTATTTTTCTCCCAGTCTTTTTTATAGTCTGCTTTCTCCCTAGCCAGTGACCCAGAAGGTCATTGATGATCTGTCTATCTCAGAATGAATAGTAACATAAGCATGCAAGGCGCTTGCAAAAAAAAAGTTTATAACACGCATTTATCCATTTAGAATTCTGCTTGAATTATGTCCGAGAGTATTGTAATCTCTGTGTTGTTGTCTTTGCCCTTTTTGTTACTGAGGGCACTACTGGCAGGAAAAGTGGGGAGTTTCACTTTTATTGATTTTGCTTTTTCATGAAAACCTGTTTACGCTCCACTGGGCATAATCAGAAGATGGCAGCATGTAGCTATCCAGTGGGGATGTACAGGAATATTATTCTTCTCAAATCAAGGACACCTGTTAATTATGATATATACACATCATCTCAAGGGAAGTCATGGCAAGGATATTAACAGATGTCCAAGTTAGTCGGCGGCCTACTGCAGCTTCTTGGACCACTCATTGAAATAATTCACATTGTTTATCCTTCAGTTAAGCAATAAGTCTTTTTGCCCCTTTCTCATGAGAGTAGGTTATGGGAGAATTTAGTGAGTTTGGGGTCATGGCTTAATTGCTTTTGAAATGGAGAGTACTTAACAAAATGATTCAGCTTTGTGTCCTCAGTTTCCACCTCTTTAAATGCAAGAAATATGTGCTACTTTTAGAAGTATTAAAGAGAATTTGAAATAATATTTTGTCTTTGATAAAACCTTTATTATAACTGGAAAATTCTAAAATCTTTGGTTATTTTGTTTTCAGTTTTCATGTACTTAAGCAAAGTGTCAATAGTCATCTAAAAAAATCGGGTCCTTTAACGCTCTGTTTAGTCCACCAGGCAGTAGGTATGGACTTCCCAGAAGATGCCGGTTTTTAGAACTCTTTGTGACATGGAAATGTGGTGTTTCTTAAAGCCATAACAATATGTTTGGAAAGCCCAAATATGAGAGTCCTGTCTGTAGTTTTATTTAGAGTTTTTCTCAGATTTGTCTTCCACTTTGTAAAGAGCTTTCTTGGCAACATAGCTGTGCCTATGCTGTAGGATCTGGGACGAGCGAGCCATGTGTAGGTTCTGGAGACGCTGATGTCGGTCTGTCTGATTGGATGATACCTGAAAAGTGGATCACTTCCTAATCACTGATGGTACCCAGTGCCAAACAGGCAGGTCTTTTTGGTTTTTTCTGTAACAAATTTAGGTATTCCGTAAGATGCTCGGCTAACTATCCTTTTTACAGTGTGATTTATACTAACTCAGTTTTACCCATCAGTGTTTGTTTAAGGGGGACTAAATAAATGAGTGAAATGAGGCACATCTACAGAGTGTGACTCTGAAGTAATGTGATGAATATTTTAACTCACATAGCAGAAGACACACAGACATGTAAGTGAATGTTGCCACCTTCAAGTACCATGTTAGCTAGGAGGAATTTAAACTTCTACGACAGTGACGCCATCTTTGCCAGGGACACATTTAGAACTGCTTGCCATTGGCTTAAGAGCCTTCCATCTTTTTTTATTATCCCTAGAGGTGGAAACTCTCTGACCTTTGAGGGTGGGAAGGAGGCAGGAGTTAGGTGTGGTGAATCAGTTTGTGGTCAAATAACTGGTTTGAGTCATTGATTCATGCGAACATTTGCTGAGCCACCTGCTGCATTCCAGGAGTAAGTACTGCAGGTTCGAAAGGGAGCACCTCATGCACCTGGCCCTCCAGGAAGACGCAGTTTAGTGGGATAAATGACATAGAAAGAGATAACATTATAGCCTGAGAAGTACTGTAACAAGGTACACATGGTGTTGCTAGAGCCCAAGGGGGGCTAAAATAAAATTTGGTGGAAAAATGAGAATTGTTGTATGTATGATTTGTAAAGTGGCTTACGTAATAGAATTTTGGAAAGGAAAGCCCTGAAAAATCTCTTCTATTTTAAGGATGAGGAGACGGGAATTTATTTCTGAAATTCTTTAATTCTCAGCCAGTTGAAAGCCTTAGGAGAAAAGGTGTTCATTCTATAATAGATATCTTTCTTCTTCTTCCTTTTTTACGGAAAGAAGTTGTGGCTATCTAAAAGGTGAGTCTTTAAAAGGTTGTGGACATTGTTGGAATAACTCTGTATTCTCCAAATGAGGCTATTTGAAGAATGATTCTTATTTACATGTTAAAATTGAGCAGTTTGACATAATGTACTAAAGCATTACATGCCATATTTATTGCTGAGAATAGCTGTAGAGTCTGTGGGAGGTAATGAACTTGGAGCTTGCCTGCATCTCCAAGTATATAATGGGAGAGAAAAGGCTTCTTCACATCTCTTTCGTGTTTTATTCCACGGGGTCAGACTTTCTAGCCTATAGCCAATAGCTGATGGCCCTCGTGTAGAAGTTCATTGAACAGTGATGTGTGGAGTGTTGCTCTGCGCCAGGCACTGTTCTCGGAGCTGATCAGAAGCTAACCTGCTTGATTGCAGACCCTGGAGGCTGACCTCCTCTGTAGCTCTCTACAGTCAGCTTCCGTTTCCTGCGTGCTTTTTTTTGAGCACGACAGTGTGGGCCGGGATATGATGCTGCCCTCAGAGAGCTTGGAGCTAAGTTCTGTGTGCAGATAAAATTAGGGTAAACAGAAGAGAGAGAAGTGTATAAAAGTAGAGAGATATGTAAATTAAACACACCACATGTTTGTAGAAAAGAGAGATTATCTATGGCTGGGGTGATCGAGAAGTGCATCAAAGACTAAGGAGCATTTGAGCTGGACATTGACCCAAAGTCAGTGTTGGACTTGAGGACTTGGAGGGACAGTGTCGGAGTTAAGGAAGCAGGAACAAAGGCGTAGAGAGGGATGGGAAATACCGGTGTACGGAGTGGGCAGTAACTGATTTGTCGTTGCTGGGCAACAGTGTGTGTAAAAGTGACTAATGAGAAGATAAGGCAGCAAAGGTCTGTTGAGGCCAGGTCCGGGAGGGCTCTGAATGTCGTATGACTAAATGATTTAAACTTTATACTGAGTCATTAGGGAGCAGCTGAAGAGTTTTGGTCGGGAGAGTGACAATAGGGTGTGTCCTGTAAGATGCCTAGTCTGGTATCAGTGGGTGGGGTGGTTTGGGCCGTGAGAAAACCAGAGCTGGCGAAGCCGTTAGAGCTACTCTGATAGTCCAGGAAGGAGGTGAAGAGGGCCCACATGAGGGGGGCAATGGGAATGGAGAACACTAGATAGAGTCAAGAGAGGGGACGCAGGAACTGCCTGCATGATGGGGGTTGGCTGCTGAGGAGCAAAAATAACTCCAGACTTTTGAACTCAGGGGCCATTTATTACTTCTGTGCCATTTGCCAGGCATTTCACATAGAGTACCTCATTCAATTTTATCCTAATCCTATCAGGTTGGTACTTTTGTCCTTATTTCAGAGATGAGAACACTAAGGCTCAGGGAAAGATTTGTCTACAGCTGTATAGCTGATAGGGTATGTACCAGGGCATTGCAGCCATCTGCTCCCACGCCTCTGTTCTTTCTACTCTACTAGGTTTGGAAGAGAGTCGATGCGAGAAAGAAGATGATCTCTGTCCATTTTGTACATACTCAGTTTAGGTGCTGATAAGATGTCCATCAGGTGACGGGAGTTGTGGAACTGAAATCTTGAGGACAAAGTTAGGAGGATCCGAGATGGGAGTTTAAGAATCAACTGCATGTTCATTTATTCAACAGATACTCGTTGACTGTCACTGTGGACCAGCACTGCATGGCCATGAGAACATAGTGATGAACAAGCGAGCTGTAGTCTTGCTTCACAGAACTACAGGCTAGTGAGGGGAGAGTCCATACTGGGTTGAGTGTAATGCAGGGGGAAGTACAGATTGGCTCTGGAAACACCTACCAGGGGGACATTACCAAGTCTGGGAACAGGGAAAATCTCTCAAGGAAGTTGTAGTACTTAACCTGACACTCAAATAACAAGTGCCAAGTCAAAAAGTGAGGAAAGGGCATATTCTAGGCAGGGAAACTACAGTGGACTAAGACCCAGAGGCAAGAGAGAAACACGGTAGATCTGAAGAACTGGAAATGATGTGTGGCTGGAATGAAGAGAACAGTTGCAAAGGAGGTAAGGCTGGAGAGGTAGGCAGCAGCTAGATCAAGAAATGCCTCGGAAGCTGTGCTAGGGAATCTGGTCTTTTCTTGAGGACATAGAAGTATTAGTGAATTTTAAGCACTGGGGTGACGTGATCAGACTCATGGCCTAGAAAGACCATTCTGTCAGCTGGAGAACAGATTTTAAGGCAGCAAGAACTAGAAGCAGGAAAACTGACTAGGAGACCATTGGAGAGAGGAGTAGGAATCCTGGGTAAGATCTGATGATGATTTGGATAGAGAAGAGAGTCTGGTTGATATCTGAAGATGGTAGACATGTTGAAATTTGGGGATTTGTTGGATAAGGAAGATGAGGGAGAGAGAAGAATAAAAGTTAACACCTAAGTTTCTGCCTGGGACAGCTGGCTTACTGCTGGTACTTTCCTAGGGGACACAGTGGGAGGGTGAGATTTGGGGTTTAGGATTATTAGGTTTGGTTATCCTAAGTAACTAACTTGTATCTTAAGTAATTGGTAAAGGGAGCTGAAGGATGGGAGGTTCTGATCAGAGAGAAGGACATCAGGATCTATTATTTCAGAAGGGAATCAGTTCAAATGATGATAAAAGAACAAGGTCATGAGAGTAGGTGAGTAAAGTGGAGGGAAGAGGCTGGCTGTGGGAGATGAAGAGGTTAAAGAACTAAGTGACCTGGTGCTGGATGGGTTTTTCATGTGGAGGTTGAAGTCACAGAGGTTATTGGCAGGGCTTGGAGCAGAGGGTCAGCGTGTAGGTTGGTTTCTACCTGTTAAGTTAGGTATAGAGGTTGGGCACTGAGGTGGGCATTGAAAATCTGATTTCCACAGACTGTGTGCACCGGGTTCGAGAGAGAAGAGAAACAAGAGAACAAGGGAGAGAATGACTGATCCTCTAAGAGGTGGTAATGGTGGGAGGAGACCAGGGAGGTGTTTCCAAAGAGGAAAACAGGAAAGTTCAGGGTCCTAGAGGGCCAGAGGAGGTCAGTGCAGAAGGAGGTGTTCATCAGCGCCCTGCCGAAGCGAGGCCAAGGAGCATAGGAGCCCTGAGAGGGCCTTCGGGTGGGTGAGCCCAGAGGCATAGTGCCTTTAAGAGGGCAGTTCCTTGGCGTGATAGAGGTACAAGGGCAGGCAAGAAATTTAGGAGTGAGTGGAAGTCAGTAAGCACAGGCAGCAAGTATAACCTACACTTGCAACAAATTTTGGGTTGAAAGAAAAGACAAAGAGGCTTGTGTAGCTTGAAGAATGTGAATCTATTTGTAGCATCTAATTGTGAGTCTTACTGTTTTATATTTTTTGACAGTCTTCTAGTATTCTCCGCTGTGTGTTCTTGGTCAAATTATTTACCCTTTCTGTGCTTCATTTGTCCAATGAGAACCTGCCTCATAGGGTTGTTGTGAGGATTAAATGAGTCATAAAGCAGCACCTTGCACATAGTAAGTGCTATTATAAATGATTATTAATGAAAGCCGAGAAGGAAACGTATCAACTGTCACAATTTAGGCACTTTTCCCTGAGTATACACAATAATTCTGGAGTGTAAGTGATGACCACCTCATTCTACAAATGAAACAGAGGCCTGGAGAGTTTTAAGTAACTTATTCTGGGTCATGCTTCCAATAAATGATAGAATTGGGAGGTGGGGCCCCTTCTGCCTGACTTGAGGTCGATGGTCCTCCCGCTGAACCATGCGCATCCTTGGGCTGTTGCAGAAAGAACACTGGACTCGGAGCCTTCCACGGCAAGAAGCTGAGGAGCAGCTCTTTAAGATGGGGGGGACACTGCGCACTCTGTGTGGCCCCCACCCTGTTTGTGTCACTCATTTGTCTTAGATAGGGCCTTTATAGGATTGAGTTTGCAACCCTTGTTCTAAAGTCTTGTCCTTTCTGTGGACTGCAGTGCATTCTCCCGACTCATCCTACTGTTCAGATGCCCGCTTCTTCTGTATCTGCTGTAGTGGTTTTCTTTAGACTTAGAACTCACCTCTAAAGAAATGCATGCATCATCTGAGTTTCTTGCTCTTAATCTGATCTCAGAAACTGAAGTTGCTGTTTAGTCCAGAGGCTTTTCTTGCAACAAAAAACCTCTGAGCACCGTCTCTTTTGAAAAGATAGTGTGATGGTTAAATTTTTTTTTTTTATTTTCTTTTAAAGATTTTATTTTTTCCTTTTTCTCCCCAAAGCCCCCTGGTACCTAGTTGTGTATTCTTCGTTGTGGGTTCTTCTAGTTGTGTCATGTGGGATGCTGCCTCAGCGTGGTCTGATGAGCAGTGCCATGTCCGCGCCCAGGATTCGAACTAACAAAACACTGGGCCACCTGCAGCGGAGCGCGCGAACTTAACCACTCGGCCACGGGGCCAGCCCCCAGTGTGATGGTTAATTTTATGTGTCAACTTGGCTTGGTCACAGTACCCAGATATTTGGTGAAACACCAGTCTAGATGTCGCTATGAAGGTGTTTTTAGATGAGGTTAACATTTACATCGGTAGACATTGAGTAAAGCAAATTATCCTCCATAATGTATGTGGGCCTCATCCAATCAGTTGACGGCCTTAAGAGAAAAGATTGATGTCCCCCAAGGAAGAAGGAATTCCGCCTCCAGATTGCCTTCCAGCTCGAGACTACAGCATCAGCTGTTCCCTGCGTCACAGCCTGCCCTGCAGATTTTGGATTTGCCAACTCTCATAGGCGCCTGAGCCAATTCCTTAAAATGAATCTCGTCCTCATTCTCCTCCCCTCTCCCCACACATCCTCTTGGTTCTGTTTCTTGAAGAACCCTGACTAATACAGATAAGAAGATACAGAAACTTAAGTTGTTCATCTGCTGTTGGTATTAGCAAAAATCTGCATCAGGCCTCTCTAGGTGTCCTTGGTGTCCGTGTATATTGCTTGTTGTACAGATGAGGAAAGTGAATTACAGAAGGGATGCGGTGTACCTGCTGGGATGCACAAATTTGATGGGAGAGCCAAAGAGAGAACTCAGTTTCCTCTCGTTGGTTCAGTCGCTTTCTTGCTATTTGGCTCTCATGTTTTTACTAGCAAGATAATAAAGTTACTGCGTTTGCCACGCATAATTGTTGCTAACATTTGTGGAATATTTTCTCTATGTCATGTCCTATTCTAACTGCTTTACACATGTTGTGATTTTACTCCTTACAACTACCCAATGAGATAGGGACTAACATTAACCCTGTTTACAGATTTTAAGCACTGAGTCCCAGTGAGCAACATGGTCATTGCTGCGCAGCTAGTGAGTGAGAGGGCCGGACTTGAGGCCTGGGCAGCCAGACTCCGGAGGTTGTGCTCTTTAACCTTTCCACTCTACTCCTGCTCAGCTTAAGATGTCCTGAACATAGCTCTTCATCTCTCCCTCTGGAGCCGTCATCCAGAACATTCATTATGGTAGAGGCGCTTTTGGTAGAGCTTGTTGTAATAGAGAAGACGCTTATAAGTTATTTTTCAAGAGGTCATCCAGTAACACTTGCTTGCTACCTCCTTGTGAGGGAGAAAACATTCCCTTGCAGCAACAATATGGGCCTCTTGCCGGGGTATATTTTTAGCGACTTGACTTTCCTGTCTAGCCTAGTGGCACTCGTGGCCATCTGATTTGCCAAAAATCCTACAGAAATGTGATAACGTGGTGATGTGGGTTAGTTCCTTGTCCAGCAGTGAGAGTGTGTTCTGGGGAAGAAGATAGCAAACTTCTGTGTGTGTGTCCCTTGGTTCTCTGAGTTACGACACTGTCATAACTGCCGTTTGCTGGGCTATCTGTATGCCAAGGACTGTTTTAAGTGCTATTCACACACAGTCTCATCAAGTCTTCTCGACGGCCTCATTCCATTTTTCTATAAAGAAAGCAATGATTAGAGAGTTAAACAATATTTCCAAGGTAGATAGCAGACCAGGATTTACCCTTCATCTTAATGCCGCCAGCCAGGGCTCTCAGTCACTCTGCTGGGCCTATGCTGGGTGCCTCCTTGGTGCCCACCACTCTTCTCTGCTAGACTCTAAGATTCATGAGGGCAGGAGCTTTTTTTCACTGGGCTCATCACCATATTTCAGCGTCTGCCAAGTGCAGTACCTGACACATGGTAGGTGCTTAATGCATGTATCTTGAATGACTAACAGACTCACTCTGTTCTCTCATCACTACCAAATAGAGTGGGGCCAGGAAGAGAGCACCGACCTGTGAGGGTGTTATGGACTCATGTGGATTTAGGCCCTGGACACCTATTTGAAGATACATTCTCTCTCTGTGCTTCAAGATGAGCATATCAGCCTGGGCTTCAGTCAGCTACTACATGGCCCTATCATGGCTCTCTCTTTCCCAAAAGAAACTAGATATTGTGTACATCCCCATCGTTAGTGTTCAGGACTGGTCTTTTATAGCTTGTTCTCCACATTGGTCTAGGACAACATCTAGGTAATGCTGGTACTTTTAAGAAATCATATAATTACGGATTTTTAAAACATTGCTAAACTTCTGTTTCCTCCATTATTCCAGATTCCTGTCTGTCTCTCTTTTTCTCTGTCTTTCTCTCATTTTCTTTCTCTGTGCATACACACTCACACACACCTTAGTTTGTTACCTCTCTCATAAACATATCTCCTTTCTTTTTAAATAAACTGCATGGTAATACCTGGAAAACCATTTTGTAAACCAGAACTGTATTATTTATATTTACATTTTTTCTCAGTTTATTTCCTTTACTTCTTATAACTGGAAACTAGATATTATATTCAGCACCATTATGTCAGCTTATTTTTCCTCTTGGAAATAATAAATTATGATGAGTTTGACCAAAAAAATATAAATCAGAATTAGGTGGCATTCAATACTTAGCCTTATATTCTGCCTTTAACTGTGCAAGTATATGATGATTTCTGCAGACTCATAGTAAATGATGTGAATTTTCTTTTTTTTCCTCTGGAAAACAGATGGTATAGTCTAAAAGAGTGAGCTCTGAGCTTGTATGTTTCATGAAATACACAGGTCTGTGTACATAGTTACTCTGTGAGCCAAGGTTTATGCCTTTTATACTTTTTTTCACCTAAAAGAAACCTGGACAGCTAGAAACTCCATTAGTGTTAGTGTGAGCAGCCTTAGAACTTATATCCAAATCCAGGCCAGGCAAGAATGCAGATTCACTCAGTAAAAATTCATTAACAGCTCGCCTTGTACCAGAGTGCCCCTCCTCTTGGCTTTGGGAAGCTTCAAAGTAGGGCACTGTGTGTTTGGGAATAACCAGTCAAAATAACAAGACTGATATAGGTAAGAATGTAATTTTTAAAAATGTAAATGGGGGGGTGGTGGAGCATACATCAAAACAACACAGTCTTGTCCTATTGGAGCTATAAAATTAACAAACACATTTGCAAAATGTACCTTCAACCTTCTCAAACTCAGAATTTTTGCTGGCACTCCTCTTTTTGAATCTCTATGCTGAATTGTTTATTCTTCTTTTAGTAAGGAGAAGAAAACGTTCTCCTTCAGAATTCATTGGAAATTAAAATTAATCTCAGCATTTCATATTCTTTAGAGTATGGTAAAGGCTGATGCAAGGGCAGTGCTTAATTTGATCAGCCATGGAAAAGGAGGACAGGCAGTCGTCCTGGCCCGCACATCTTCGCCATGTTGCAGAAATGGCGTTGTTTTAATTGTAATTCTTTCATTCCATTCCTTGCCAAGCCCAGTGGCTTCTGTTATAACATGTGGCGACTTCTCCCTTGGAGACAACTCCGTCCAAGTTACCATAATATTAGGACTGGCTGCAAAGACATTTCTTCCCCTAAACCCATGCCAAATCTAAATCAAACTATCTTCTCCTCCCTGGCCATTCAAATAGATCCAGCTCTTATTTGAAAAAGACAAGAAATGCACAGGCGTCTTTCTTTTATGCCTGTTGGAACAGATAAATAAACAAGGCACATCACGCCTACTGTTGCTTTGAGCTTGGTCACTTCCTTCTAAAATAGACTCTGATACTGTGCTCATTTTAAGAATTGCAACTTAGATGTTCTAGAAAGAAGAAAGCGTATTTTAAGTCTAGCTACAACAAACTGTCTGCTCTCAGTGCTGATGGAGGAAAGGAAGGTAAACTAAAATCACAGGCCTCCAGCAGGTGCGGCTCCACTGCTCCTGGACGAGCTTCAGCCTTGAGAGGCCCAGGACCGGGCAGGGCAGGGCAAAGTTCTCCTCCTTAGTGGCTTTGGACCATCCACCAGCTAAACAGTTAATACTAAACAGCAACATCAATACGTTCTGGTTTTTGTTTTTTTGTTTTTTGTTTTTGCTAAGGAGGATTCACCCTGAGCTAACATCTGTTGCCAATCTTCCTCTTTTATTTGCTTGAGGAAAGCTAGCCCTGAGGTAACATCTGTGCCAATCTTCCTTTTATTTTTTATGTGGGTCACCACCACAGTATGGCTGACGAGTGGTATCGGTCTGCGCTTGGGATCTGAACCCATGAACCCCAGTCACCAAAGCAGAGCGTGGCAAACTTAACCACTACCGCATGGGGCTGGCCCCGCCTTCTGTTTTAAGAAGGAAAGCCTAACACAATAGAAGAAAGATTCCTGATAAATAAATTTGTTCTGACCTGTAAACCTGGTCTTTTTTCCTTTGGCATGTGACCCATGTTTTTACATGCATGTTTTATTCATCCTTGTTAAAGTAATTATATTCCATAAGCAAATTTATTAGTATACATCAGTTTCTTCATATTTTGGGCAAGATTTAATTTCCTTCACTGCTTAGTTTATTGTTTTGAAGTGTGAGTAACTTTTAACACAGCTTATTTTCATGGGTCATATTTCTGTCTTTTTAATTTGTTGATTATTTGGTATATACAAAAGATTATATGTAACATACAAGGAAGCTCTAAATTAAAAATTGCACTCCAGTGAACCACCACCCAATTTGCGAATTAGAACATTACAGATACTTTTGGCTCTCTCTGTGTACTTCATTCCTATTGTTCTCCGGCTTCCTCACAATTCTGAAATTTGTGTTTTTAATTTTCTTGATTGTTTAACAAATATATATATTTTATCACACATGTGCATTGCTGAAGGCATTTTGAGCCACGTAAAAAATGGTGACACACTGAGTGTGGTTTTTTGCAGCTTATGTTTTTCCCCCCATATTGTTGGTAAAACTGATTCATGTTGTTGTGGGGGAATAGCTCCAATTCCTTCATGTATGTGTTATAATATTCCAGTGTGTGCAAATATGTCACAGTTTACCCATTATCTTGTTTATGGGAGAGCAGAGAAAAACGAGGAATCGCGTTTTAGACGTGTCGACTTCGAGATGTCAGTTCCAGTGGAGATGTCGAGTAGACAGGTGGATATTCAACTCTGTCATTTAGGAGAGACATCTGAGACGGGGAGTTCAGTGTGGAGATGGCATGGAAAGTGTTACCTCTCCAGCAGTTTCTAGAATGCTGTTTGACCTATCAATTGAGATTTTTATTTTAAAAATTATTATTGTTTATTTCTTAAAGTTCTGTCTTTTTGTTTTTCCAATGCCAGGTCACTTGGCTGAGTTGTGACTTGCAAAAGAACAAATGAGGAGAGTATGAGCTTCAAAGAAAATAGGAGGAAATGTTTTACAGGCTGTATAAAGGTTAGGAATTACTATTACCGCTCTCATGGACTTTCATGAGGTCCAAATGAAACTATATATATAAATTTGCTTTGTAAACTGGAAGAATAGACACTTAATTCTTATATTTGATTTTAGTACCTTGTTAACTTTTAGCTAATGTTCACCTGGTGCTTACTTTACATGTATGAGCTCATCTGATCTTCACAACAACCTGTTACAAGTAGATTCTATTTATTCATATTTTACAGATGAGAAAACTAAGCTTATAAATAGTAGACCCAGGATTTGAATCTGTGGAGTTGGCTCCTAAAAGCTGTGGTCTTAGCTGCTATGTGGGACTGCCCTGCCCCTCTTTTAAATGACAGATTTCACCCAGTTCCTTCAGCTTCAAGATATCAAAAATTTTAGGATAACGTTTCAGCGTGGCCACCTTGAGCCCAGCTACAAGACAGCACTGCAGGCAACGGGGTCCTAACAAAGGCCTTTGTCTGTACTGACTTAGTTTCCCCACAGAACCCGGCCTCACACTTCACAAGAGCACTGCCTGCTTACCCAGTGCCCACTCTGTGCCCATTAAAAATCATGTCTGCTTATTTGCCCCAAGCCTCCCAGTGAGTCAGTATGGGCCAGGGACTAGAACCCGGATCTCCTGCCTTTCAAGCATCACATTTGTTCGGTGTTAATAAACCATATTTCTCCAGGGGATCTGGCAGAAATTTGAAAGTGCTTAATTTTACTGCAGTAAATACTAAGAATCCTTTTTAAAGCAAGGAAGCCAAGTCCCAGCCAGGGAAAACACAATTTGCTCTGAGGGCCTTTGACAAACTCACATGGGCACTAGGATTAGATCATAGTTCATTGGCCCTGATTCCATCTCTCCCCGGGGCTTGCTGAAGGAGGTGAGACCTCAGCTGGACCTGAGAATGCTCTTGCAGATCATGCTAGAGAGCACAATGTCCCACTCACAGAGTCCGCGGGTCACAGCTTATTGCCAACAGGAGGGTGTGATGGAGAAGGTTGCTTTCCCGAGACACTGGTGATAGAGGTCGGGACCCAGATGAATTAGCCCCACTGTCAGAATTGACGCTTCTCTGCTTTTCTTGCTGTGTGATGGGTGCCGTGCTGTTAGCTTCCTATGTTTGTGAATGCGCTCTATTTTCCAAATCCACATCAGTCAAGAAAAGGATGTAGGCATTTAGGAGAAGGAAGAAGGAAATCTGAATTATAAACTACTCGAGTGCAGAGACCAAAGGGAGTAAGTTATTACTTTTGTCATCAGAAGAATGCTAGATATATTGTAGACCCTCAGTGAATCACACGTTTTGATAAACTGATTAAGAAACAACTGAGAGAAAGGTTTCAGCAAGATGAGAGCTGAATTTCCAAGGTTGGTGTGATTGTGTTCAGATCGGAACTGAGTTTGAATGTATTTTTCGGATGGAAAGTTATCACAGGGGACCCACCATATTAAGGTGTACAAGGACTTGCTTTCTTCCTTTTGATTCTCAGGATTCCCAGGGCAGCCACAGGTGACAGAAGCTTATGTCCATCTCTGCCTTGACAGAGGGCGTTAGGCAGTTGTGGCAGAAACAGACCAGATTCGGGCTGCGCTCAGCTCAGCAAGTTGTTTCCGTCAGTGACTGTTTGTGGACAAGATGTTTTGAAGCTATAATGGTCTGTTGGACTTTTCTTTCCCTTAGACAAAGTCTGTGTTCACAACTTTCTCTGCCGGGCACGTGACTGCGTTGCCACTTCCTGCAGCCCGTGTCGCTGTGGAGACTGAGCACGAGGCTCTGAGCCCCGGGCCTGGCTCCCGGGCGGGGTCGGCCCTTCTCTGTCCTGTGTCGATGATAATGCCCATCAGAGGACACGTATGAGGAAGAACACCTGGATGTTCCCCCAGAGCCGGGTGATGGGAGGGTGCACCAGAATCCTCTTAGTGACACAACCTGCCTTCCTAGCTGTCAGGTCTGAGGTTGTCCTCTGTCCCCAGCGACCCTGCTTATTATCAGTAAATGATTTCCTCATCAGTCCTTTTCCCAGAAGCTACATTTTTATGTGGGTGGTAAAAAGGAGAATTGCTTGAGAGCTAGTTCTTCCTTTACAGAAATACATCCAAAGTTAAAATTGGGGCTTTGTGTTTCCAAGACACATTGAATGAATAGAAGGGGAAGAGATACTGGAGCTTTATCACGATTCTTAAGCTATCCACCTAGATAGCGAGACACAGCTGTGTATTGACACACAGATAACTTGGAAGGTCAGTAAGGAGAACTGCCTGCTTTAGTGGCTGTTATACAGATAAAACATGAAAGATCTAGGTGCCAATTATGCCTCATTTCTATGCCTCTGTGTCATAAGTAATAATGTTAAAAGATCACTTGGAGTTATGTGATTTGGTGAGATGATAGTTACAAAGAATTTTAGGTTCTTTGAATGAAAAATCTGATGAAACTGGGAACGTCCTCCTTCTGTTTAGTAAAACCAGCGTAGCTAGCGTTGCACTGTTTCTTTCCTTCCTTCCTCCTTCTCTTACTACTTCTCTCTTCTTCCCATCCTTCCCCTCCCCTCCCCCTTTCCTTCTCTTCCCTCCTTCCACCCACAGTGTTTATACAAGGATAGCACAGGCGTTAATCCCGCCTTCATGGAATTTACAGACTGTGGAAGAAGGAGGCAGCATACAAGCAGACAAAGGCTGTTACAGGTCCTGATGTGCTGTGAAGGGAGAGAACATGTAAGGAGATAAACCCCGGTGTGTGTCACTTCTCTGCATACATATTCGGAAACTAAGGATGATGACAGAGCTGCTGTGTTGTTACCTGTTAGAGGGTAGATTTATAAGCATGAAGACTTTGGTTTTATAAAGCTTTCTAATACAGAATCACTCTTGAAAGTTAGTGTATGAGTTTGTTTTCACGTTAGTAAAGGATGGATGGATGGAGGGATAGATAGATAGGTAGGTAGGTAGGTAGATAGATAGATAGACAGGAAGAACTGTCTTTTTATCTAACTATTTATCTTTCTAACAAGCGGAAATGACAATCTGTGAAAACTGATTTCTCACCTGTGCTTTATAAGATTGGATGATGACTGTTGGTTGAGTTGTGATAAACCAGAGGAGAAAACTTTTTTCAGTTTTATTTTTTGACAAATAAGGTTAGACCTAGGCTATACATATTCTCTACCATTTTCAGCAGAGGAATTGGAAAAGGGAGAGCTCATTTCTGTGGTATTTGCACTAGCGTCTGTTCCTAAAGAAAATTCATGAAAAGCCCCATAATGTCCTCAGATTGAAAACAAGGATCAGAACTGCTGTCCAGGCAAGACTCAGGGGGCAGGAGAGAGTGGGTGTAAGGAAAGCTGCCCTCCCTGCCAAGGGTGGCCGCCCTGGCTGGCGAGTCAGCTCGCGCCGGCTCAACCTCTGAACATGGATACCTCTGCGTGTGCTGGGAGCTGCTTGGCACAGCCCATTTCCTATTTCCCGTCACTTGAAAAGAGGGCCCTGGAACTCCGGTTCTTGCCAGTCCTCACCACTAAAGCAAGCAAAAACAATGCCTTCCGTGCGGGTACCATGTCCAGTGTGTAGATTCTCAGGGTCTGTTCTTGAGTCCCTTGGGGACAAATCTTGTCTTGTGTTCTTTGGCGCTTCTGACTAAAAGCAGCCAGGGTTTCTAAACACTGATTTTTTTAAAGATTTCCAAACAGAGACAAAAATTAGAGCAGAAACCTATGAAAGCTGAAAATTCTCTTTAAAATTACCTTTTCTCATTAGGAGTAGAACACTAACTAGACCATTGAAAGTTTGTTCATGTTTGTGATTGATTCTTTATTTAAATAATTTTGAAGTAAATACCTCATCTTAATGTTAACAGTTCGCTGTCCGTCTCACCACCATCGTTTCCATGAGGTTCTAGGTCTTTTGTGAAGGAATCAGATGCGGTGCTTTCTTTATGAGATGAACTAACTCTAGGTCCCAGCAATAGTTGGCACCTTCTAAATACCCAGATGGGCACAGCATTTGCCTTGAAGTGAAGACGTGCGGAGGGTTTTAATCACATCATGTTTTATTTTTTTCTCTTTTAAATATTGCCTTTTCAATAGTTGTTTTTCAATGAATGCCTGATTGTTTATTGTCTTTTATAACTAGGAATTTGAACATTAAAAAATTGTAGTCAAGATGCAGATGAAAAAAATGTTTTACCTCTCATTCTCTCCTCCCTTGCATTAGAATAAAAATAAATTGTCTTCCTTTTGGAAACTTAATAGTTTGAGAAGTGCCATCATTCTCTTCTTGAAAACTTGAGTTTAATAAATCAGTTCAGAGGGAATTTAATTATAGTTCTTAAACTATAAAAAGCTCTTCTAAAATAAAAACAAGGGTAGGGCTAGAATAAATTTCACCTCTTGACTATAACTGCCATTTGAAAGAAAATTCACTTAAAAAATAATTTTTGCTGTATCCTCTCCATTGTTTAATCACTGAACATGCTTGAATTTTTTTAACAGCAGGAACAAGGCACAGAGTTTCTTTTCTACCCAGGTGAGGTCATTTGAGTCCAAAGACCAGATTCCAAAACAGGCCCCAGATACCTGTAGGACAACCCGAAGGCAGAAAGGGTGTATTCTGTTGTAGAAGTCTTAAATGAGAGTTTTGGGTCAGAATTTTACCCTTTTATCTTTGAAAGTGAGTAAATCTTCGTAGCAGATAATTCTCGTGAAACAAGATTGACCCAGTGACCACAGGGAAGGCATGCTTTGGAAGTGCTCATTTAG
This sequence comes from Equus quagga, assembly GCF_021613505.1. Taxonomy (NCBI): domain Eukaryota; kingdom Metazoa; phylum Chordata; class Mammalia; order Perissodactyla; family Equidae; genus Equus; species Equus quagga. The sequence goes on along the minus strand of NC_060274.1, from coordinate 109,857,420 downwards.
TCAAGAAAAGAAAGAGCTGGTAAAAGGGACGGAGTACCTTGGAAGCGTTGTTCTTTCTGCTGAACTTCTTTTCCAAATACGAGCACAGAAAGTCCTGGGAGCAGGTGTTCCCACTGGCCACACACCCCCGACACACATGCACACACACACGCCTCAGCCCCTGGTTTTCCAGCATCAGCCGTCCCAAAGGACCCAAGCGCTGTTGGGTTCGGGCTAGGGTTTGGCGTTCGTGAAAGTTGTCAGTGCTCCCAAGGCGGAGGACTGAACTTCAGGCAACCATGTGGCAAAAGAAGGCAGTGGGATGAGGCTTTCTGATCCTGTCTGCAGGTGGCCCAGTATGTCTGCACTTAGCATTGCATTTCTAATGGAAATAAATGATCTGGCACTCACGCAGCTAAATATAATTTATAATTTTGCTATAAGGTGGAAACATGGAAGATCATGCTTTTCAAACTGCTCTGATGCCTTCTATAGACAACTCATTTTAGATGATGGTGCGTTAAGCCCGCTAGCATCTGACCATTTTTCACCCATTTATTCAGACACCTGCAGTTGGGTGCTAATGCGCATGTTTAATTGCTTGAACTGAAATTATAAAATCCCTCAAAGGATGATTTTATCCTAGAAAATAAGACACATCTCTTGCAAAGACTGTCTGCCCACTCTCATGAGCTTCTTGTATTTCCCGGGACTTCTGTGCCAGCCCCTCTTAGAAGAGGTCTGCTTTGAAATACAAAAAGTTTAGCTCTTCAGGGCAAGTGCAGACGTCTGAGCCATCAGCAGAATCATTGCAAGCGTTCCCTGGGAAGTCTGTTGTGCCCGAAATAAGTTTAATTCAGGAGCTGAAGTTTATCCAGGTTTCCTGAAGGCAATCATTAGCACTGGTCAAAGGTCTGTTTTATAACCTCACAGACTGCCTTTATTTTTAAGCTCTAGTCATCCTCCTCTGCTCATGCTGATTCCCTGCAGCCACAGAAGATACCAGAACGAGATGAAAACAGCTCTGCAACAGAGCAGGGTGCTCTTGGCTTGCCCCTTATTTGTCCCTTCAGTGGTTCCTAGCTGTTGTGACGTCAAGGCTGCCATTCAAAGCAGAGAAAAAGGAAACCGTGGCCTCTCTTCGCATCAGTAGCCTGGACAAGCTGTTGTTTCTCAGGCATCCAAAACGCTCTCTGTCTGGCAGAGCTGTGCATTCCATGCCTGGGTGACCTGGTTAAATGGAGGAAACCAAATGCTCTCCGCTGAACGCTCTCCAAAACAAGCATTCCACCCCGAGCTTCTGAAGCACAGGCTTCACTGCTTCTGAGGGCTGTAAACGGAACTGCTGCCTGCCTCTACCTCGTCTGCTTGCATATTCAGCTTGTGTGTCGAGTCTTACGAGAGAGCATGTCATTATCAGTGGCCTTCATTAATATACACTGCGACGACATCATTATGCTGCCTTTGGGCTCGGTGCTGCAAAAGCCTTTCTGGAAAACCAGCGCTGTGTTAAAAATCTTTTGGAATCCTAGTCAGGAGTTCGTAACCACTAAACTGCCCCCTCTTCCTTCCTATCCACTTCTGCTCAACCCATTCCCCAGTTTCAGATTTCTGAATTCTAGAAAGGCTCTTGTATATATTTACATATTAATTTTGCACTGTGCATTATTGAGCTTATATATCCTTTCTGTATATATGAAAAAGAATCTCTAGTATAATGTGTAGGTTATAGGCTCAGGATTTTTCTTAATGAAGAGTAACTCCTTTTGCTTTTCAGAGAGAAGGAGCTATTTCAGAGTATCACAGAACTGCTATCTCTTTAGGAACATGCCAATCTCCACAAGGCAAACAACAATCTTGCAAGGCCAAAAGCTCATGAATAATGTTCTGATTGCTTACAGTGAATGCCCCAGAATTTGCCAATTTAAGACTCAATCCTCTGAGGGTGTGCCTTCTTGGGTTTCTTTCTGGCATTGGAGACAACATTATTTTATTAGATTCTTGGAGGTGGACATTGTCGTCACCAGAAAAAGCACAACAAACACACTTTGTATTCCAGAGTTGTCTTGCTTAAGTCAACATGCATCTGAGGTTTTATGTTACAAATCCCATTAAATCTTTCTCAAAATAGCCCTTCTCTGAACCTTTGATTGAAGGATATTTGCAGAAACCAAAGCCATTTAATTTTATTCACAAGTGTATATACATACTTTATGTTAGAAAGGATCTTGATACAGTGGGGCGTTTTTAAAGTGAATTATTATAAGGCAAAATTCTTCCAGATTATAAACTCTTGTCTTACGGAAAAGATGTAGAGATCTTCAGGTAGCTGGATAAAGATGGAGTGGATGGAGTGAATCTTATAAAGTTAGGATTTACACTGAGAGTTTGCTAGACTGCAGCCTGGTTTTGCCTAGATACTCAGACTTGCCCAAGGCCTAGCCTGATGCCGTGTAAGTGCCGTATCTGTGCCGCCATAGATGGAGTGGCAGGACTGGGGCATGGGGCTGATGAGCTTGGTTTCTTCATGGGAGCCTTTGAACTAGGTGAGACTGAGAATCTTGAAATTCAAGGAAAACTAGGATATTACTTTCCATTTGTAGGTCGAGAACTAGTCCTTTTTTATTGACTACTATTTGCATATCAGTAATCCTTTTATTCTTCCATTTTCTATTACTGCTGTTTCAAGAGATCCTTACATCTGAAGATAACTGGTACCAGAAAACCACTACTTTAAGAGAATCGACTTAAAACTGAATCAGACATTTAAAACAAACAGTAAAACTTTTTAAAAAGATTTTATTGGGACTAAGTCTTAAAAAGTTAAAAAGGAAAGTTGAATCTAAGTTTGTATTACGTTATGTAACAGAAATTTGGGATATGATGCAGCACTATGTTGTCTCTTAGAACAAAGATTGAAGGTTGGCTTCTGTGGCAGAATCATAAAGTGGGTGATCTTTGTACAAGCGTCAAATTCTCCCAAGGGCCTCTCTTAATCTTCTGATACACAAACCATTCTCTTGAAGAGTCTGCCTCTCATGTAATCATCTCTGTTGACTTTTTCTTCCTTAGTTGTCACCCATTCAGCTCTTTGATCCATATTTGTCAGTGACTGCGTGTGACTGAAGCAGTTCTCCAGTGTCGTTTTTATCAACTTTATGTAAAACCTGCAGGTTCACGTTACAAGTGAACCACATTGTATTTGCATTCTTACTCTGTGATACTAACCAACCAAGAAAGTAAGCAGGAACAGATGCTGATGTTCATGAGGACTAAACGCTAAGTGATCGCTTTGTCAGTGTTTTTATATTATGACGACCTGTTGTTCCTTATGCCTCCTGGTAGCTACAGGGACTCAAAGATCGATTGCTAAAGTAGTTAGGGACACCCCCGCCCCCCATATTATGTTACCTTCAGAGCACTCAGTAGGGCTTAGTGGGCTTTGCAATCAACCACATGTAGACTTGTATGTCATTCCTGGCACTTAACTAGGTTATATAACCTTGGGTGAGTTATTCACAGAACTTCAGATTCTTAATTTGTGCTGGGGAGTAATGAAAGCAACCTTGCCGAGTGGTCATGGGGATTAGAGCCCATGTATGTAAAACTCCTGAGGAGTACATAGTGCGTGCAGATCAAGAAATGATCCCTATTAGGGTTGCTGTTCTGTTTATGTGGTGCCTTACGTTTTATATGAGTCTTTCAGATTTAATTCAGGTGGAAGAACTTAAATTTTGGCCAAGTCACTGAAGATTTTTAAGGTGTGCAGTGACTTGAGCTAAATTTCAGAAGATTCTATTTGGTGACTGGTATGTCATGGATTAGACCGTATAATTTGATAGCCATTTTCTTCAGGCCATGGATGAGAACACTGAGGCCCAAGGAAATCACGTAACTTTATGAGGATCACGTGGTTTATATCTGGCAGAGCCAAAGCCAGAACCCAATCTTCCTTCTCTTTACTGTATTTTCCCACCACATAGTCGCTCATTGGCAAGTGAAACAATTAAAAAGGCCATCATAACTTGTTCAGGAACAAAGTGATAAAGATCTGACATGCTGAATGAAAGTGGGAACGGGAGGGAGTGGACAAAGGCAGCAGTCACTGAAAACAAGGGCAGATTAGATTTGGCCACTGATTGGCTCAGCTCTGCTCCTCACGAAGGGAAGCAAGGGTCTAAACTTTAAAGCCTGGTCAGATGACCATACAGTTAATTAAACTAAAATAAGTAAAGTTTGTTGGTTTTGTTGTTTCCTGATGAATTTAAAGGGACCGCCTTGTCCACAAGGAAATATGTAGGATTAAAGGTAGAAGACGATGCCAGTGCAAAAGAAAGAAATTTGAGACTCTAATGCCAAAGGAGGAGCATTGAAACCACTGTACGGTCTATAAGTCTGTGCACCTCTGTGTGTGTGTGTGTGTGTGTGTTAAACTGGACTCTGTGGCATATTCCCAATTCAAGACTGAGCCACATTGTGATATTATATAACTTACTGCCCAGTTATAATCACAAACTGTCACACCTTCTTCAGAAAGAAGAGCGGTTCTCATAGATTCTTCTGTGTTTGTGTGTTTGTTTTGTTGGATGGATCCTGCTGTGGCACTGAGAGACAGACTTTGCTGGGCCCTGCTTTGTAAACAAATCTGCTCGTGCACACTTTCTTCTATCATTGTATGTGTACACTGGCTCTGCTTTTCCCACCAGACACAAGGAAGCCTAGGAATTTAGAAGCTTGTTTTCTTTTAGAAGTATGCAGGCATCAACGAAAAATGTGCACATGCATTTAAAATGTGCACATCCTACCCTAGGTAAGGTTGTGAATTTTCACAGTTTTAACTCCAGGCCATGAACTCTGCAAATACATTGCAGCCCAATACACACACATTTCCCTTGGGAGGCATCCTGAGAGCCACCACGAAATATTGATTGAGCTCAGTGAATAAGGAAAGCTCTTTTTACCCTTAAAGTTCATTCTATGGCCCATAAGTGGGACTAGTCACCCAAAATGATATAGCATAAAACTGCTTTTTCCAAGAAGGGAAGATTCGTCCCTTTCTTAGATTAGAATGTGAACTTATAATAATATATATCCATATAACCACTTCCTACCTATAATTTTTCGAGTGTTTAATATTCCAACCAAGTTCACGTTTTTATGACAGGAAGTATGTGAATGATTATGACGGGAGTAAATAACATTTGATTTTATGATTACAGTACAGGAAGTAACTTTTCATGCCAAATAAATCTTGGGGGGGGGAAAAAGTGCCGGCTTATAAATTTAACGTACATAAATTTCCCAGAATCTTTGCTGTCTTAAGTGGAAATAAAACCAGAATGTGGCGTTGTTTCTTTCTCTTAACTTTTCTTGTCAACAAATGTCTTTGTTTTAGGAAGAGGCATTTTCAGGTATTTTGGCGTGACCCAACATGATATGGAACCATCAAAAAAATTTTGAGTGAAAATAATAAGGCCAAACTTTGTAAATAGCATGAAAAGCTTGAAGACCCTAAGTAGGAAGTTACCTTTTCCTTGAAAAGTAAATGGCCAAGTCATCATCCACCGTCGAGCCAAAGAGTTCCCCCCATTTCCAGTTACGCTTGTAGCCAAGTTCAGTCAGTATGTGGGAGAGACAGTTTGTTAGACGTCAAAGAGTCTGCCTATGAGCAAGTTTAAAGAGAAAAGAAAGAATTGGGTGGAACTTCAGTTACGTTCATCATAGGCAGAACTTTAATAGAGGCTTCATTTTTCCCTGACTTTAAAAAATAAGGTGAAGAAAGGATTTCTTTCCTCATCTTTCTCTTTTCTTCTTAAAGCATGAGGAGCTTGTAGTGAGAAGAGAATTTATAACTGACGCTCATTTCGGAGGAAATATTACATGTCCATGCATCACGTGAATGAATGGACGCCTGACGGTCAGGTTGACATACCCGGGAAGGGTGTCACAGTTCAGGTGCACTTGTAGACCCCGTGGGGCTGTGACGCAGTGGGTGGCACAGTGTTGCTCTGGGGCATACAGGATGGAGGTTCAAACTTTAACCCTGAGACTGTGAGCCTCACGTAACCACACGGATTGAAAACACGATCATCTCTAAACCCTGTCTCCCTCTGAAACTCAGCATCGCAGATTACGCAAAGAAGTAGTCTGCAAATTATACAAAGCTGTTCTCAGAGAACAAACTAATGCGTTAGAATTACTGATACTTAGTTGTCATTAATTTTTTGAAATTCTGCAGAGAATACATTTGCATGTGGCGTGATTAAAATTCTGCCTTGTGTTGTAGTTTTCAAGGAAGTTTCATAAGTGCTGTTTTAGACTGGAGGATGTGCCGGTGGAAAGCTCTGGAACAGAGTGGTCAAGATCAAGCTCCCCGGCTTTGGGTCCTGACTCCACCACCTACTGATGGTGTGATCCTGGTCAAGTCCTTCAACTCCCTGGGCCTCAGTTTACTTATCTGTAGGATGGGGATAATAACAGGACTTAGTTTGTAGGGTTATCATGAGGATTAAATGTGTAGATAGGTATGTGTTGGGCTATTGATAGCACCCAGACCAACCGTGTACATGAGTATGCTGTTATCACTGGTGATTAAACTGGCTTAAGGAGGTTGCATGATCTGAACCAGAGCAAAGTAGAGCCAAAGGAAGAGCTGGAACTCGAACACAAGGCCTTCTGACTTCCCGTGCTCTGGTGTCCCTTCCCGTCTGAGGCCACTCCCTCTCTTTTCTGTAAAAGTGCCACTAAAGAGTGCACTTTTTTTCATTGTTTAAAAAGAAACTTTGTGTAAACGTTAAACATGAAGAATATTTGTCTCAGGGTTTTATTTTGTTGGGGGCAGAGAACAGTGGGCCCAGAGATCTGGAGAGCAAATACTGATTCTGTAAACTTGGACTTCAGTGATGTCCGCAGCAGAGCACGTTACAGCAAGACCTGGATAGTCTCTGTAGTTCAATCACATTCTAAATACTCAACCTTAGAAACAACCACCCTTAGGCCCCCAGTTACCGGGAGCCCCTAAAGGGCAGCAGCTCCTTGGCAGCGGCTGCATCTGTTGGGTTCATGTTCTCTGTGCCACGCCCCCCAAACGTGTGTTTCATGGGCTTCATTCTGTTTTGCTCTACTTGTCCTTTCTCTATTTTTTTTTTTTAAAGATTTTATTTTTTCCCTTTTCTCCCCAAAGCCCCCAGTATATAGTTGTATATTCTTCGTTGTGGGTCCTTCTAGTTGTGGCATGTGGGATGCTGCCTCAGCATGGCTTGATGAGCAGTGCCATGTCCGCGCCCAGGATTCGAACCAACGAAACACTGGGCCGCCTGCAGCGGAGCGCGGGAACTTAATCATTCGGCCACGGGGCCGGCCCCAAGTGCTTTCTCTTTTTTTAAAACCTCTGTCACTGGCCACCCAGGACTTAAGAGGAACTTTCCTGTAAATATAAAGCACAGTCTGAAATGGGAACCAACCGCACACACAAGCTGTGAGAGCTGCGAGCAGGTCTGTGAACATGGCAGTAGGAAGTGAGGACACTAGGGATTCTAATATTTGAGTAGTCGTCAGGCCTCTAATCATTGCTTTCTCTTTCACCAAGCTCAGTATCAGCAGGACTTTTTAAAAAATTGTAGATATTTAAAGTTGCGCTCCTGTTCTTTTGACATTATGCAGAATGGTCCTCTTTCCGTGGAGGAGATTCATGGGTCTTGGGGGTGAGGGCAGAGGGATGTCTGTGGTGTAGTGCAGGTGGTTTGAATTAAATTCTTAACGCTACTTATCGATGCTCTTTTTACTCCTCCTCCATTTGAAGATCATGTTCATATCATGCGAATGGTTTCCATATTCTTCTTTTTAAAATTAACAGTTTAGTAAAGATTACATGTCTCATTAGTGAAAATTTCCTTCCAGCGTATAAGACACAAATAGTCTGATTAAATTTTTTCCATATATTCTTCATGTTTGTCTTGAGTGTTCAAAAATGAGAAATAGAGCAGTTGGGGTGTACATCGCAAAGTGTCACCAGGTTAGAAACTAAGGGCTTCGCGGTGCTGGGTAACAAATATGTGGATGCACTTGGCTTATTTGTTTTTATTCTTCAGTTCTCATTAAGTGGAAGCCAGGAGTGTGCTCCTCCCACCTTCGTGAGCTCCCTCTCCCCACCCTTCCCGCCCAAGATAGAAGCACATGAACAGCCTGAAAATAAAGCACAGGCTTTTTTTAAGCTCCTCTCTAAGCAAAATATCTACTAGTCCCTTCAGAAAATGAGTTCCGTCCCCACTGGTACTCCTTAAGGTGGGATAAAAGCAATTTTTCTTGCTCCATTTGTTCAGTTGTCATGAAATTCTACTCTTCTCTGGTATAAATGATCAGATTTGGCTAAAGCCAAGAGAAATACAAAAGGTCATATTTCAGCCCCTCGTGGCCAGTTTTCAAAGGGCGCTTTGGTGTGAAAGCCACGTGGCCACTGTGTTAATGTGACGGCGTCTTATAAATAAATGTTTTTCTGGCCCTGTCTCAGACAAATCTGAAAAAGTTCTTTCTTTTCCAAACCCCAGGGATGGCACTCAGAGGCTGTGTCTTCAGTGTCTCAGTGCCCCGTAGAGAAGATGATTTCCATATTTGAAATTTGGGGACAAATGAAAATAACTCCCATTCTTTCTTGGAAGGGTTAATGCTCTAACCAGCCTCAGATTGGTTCACTTGTATCTTAAAATTACTTTTCTGGTCACGCGCACTGAAGGTCCAAGCATTTGTGAAATGTCTTTTTTTCCTTTCTCCTGATGCTGTTCCCTGTTGGCTCTCTTAATTACACAGGGGTTGAGAAACCAAATTAAAATTAGGCGTGGCTGGTAAACAGTGATCACGTTGCATGCTTTTCGCTTTGCTTGTTGGATTTCCTTCTCCTCCCTGTGCTGTTTGCCTCCCCACTTTTCCTTTCAAAGGAAATATCATAAGCTCTTTTAGAAATACTCACAGGAAGTGAGTATCCGTATGCTGGTTGCTCGCCAGCAACCAAGCATTGACAGGTGGAGAATGCGGCTGCAGCCTTCGCAGATTTATTTGAACATTTCCACCCGAGCAGAGGATTAAATTCAGGGTGTACAGACCAAAGGGTTTTTGTATACTGAGGGAGTTCTAAGGGGAAATTGGTCATCGAGTGTCATCTTGAGGGACAGTGATTCAGGGAACCGTAATAGGGGTCAGCAAGGCACGTGGCTGCCGTCCCTGAGGTTTCTGCTCACTTCTCAGAGGGCAGGCTCCCTTCTAAAAATTAATGCTCCCTCCACCGCCAACAACGATTCTTTTGCAGTGAATCACTTCCAGAAATGAATAGCCACAGTTTTTTGGAATGAACGTTGTGAAACCCCTCGTTTATAATGGCAGGTTTTCAGTTGGTGGTTTTATCAGAGACAATTTCTCAAGATCAAAACGAAACCTCCTCTTTAAAAAGAAAGAAAGTACTCTCGATACAGAAAGCAAAAGTATTTCCAGTCTCCTACTGAAGAACTGTCCCGGAAGGTCTCGGTACCTATATTTAGAGACGCATGTCCATCTATTTGCCGGAATGTGTGAGTTCTTGGAATTGTGGATTCATTGCCGGTGGCTGGTGATTTCCTATGCCGAAGGTCGCTGAGTCGAAGCAGTGTTGTATGCGGTGAGTAGGTGGTAAATTCCGAAGATTAATGCTAAACCAGTGTTTATCGTCTTTGAGTCGTGGATTCACAGACTGCTAGCACGCTCTTAAATACTTCTGCTTTATATGATTTAATGCGTGGAACTGCAGGACTCAGAGAAGCCTGTAAAGGGTCTTTCAGAACATGGATTAATTGAGTAATCCTCGAATCTTTTGAATATCCTAGTTCTTTTCGGGAGGAAAGGATGTTTTACAGAAGGAAGCCCTTCGTAGGGGGCTTTTAGATGTTCAGTTACTGCTCTTCTATATATTTTTTAAGGATCACTTTATCCTCTTGTGTGAAAGAAAGAAATTACTACATGGTCTCCACGGAGAAAAAGTTCTAACTCTTTAAGTGAAGAAACTTCATCCACACGTTACTCCTAACTGGATTTTTTTTTTTCCTCTTAAACATTCACAAGGGGAAACTAGCCTGTGAAGAAGACTAACCTTCTGGCGGGACCTACGATGGGTCTCGTTCGGACCCGCTGGGCTCTCCGTAGGTTGTTGGCAGCACGTTTATCAGAGGGCAGAGAGGGGGAATACGGTTACTGGAAACAGTGAGTGCAGTTTAAGGAATTGTTGTCTTTCGAGAGTGGATAAGTCGTTTGACCTACTGACTCATTTCACAGGAATTGGGAAAACAACGTAGTGTGGTTTTCATTGTTAGTCCTGGAGGATTCCAGAATCTGTGTCTGCAAATAAGATGAGCTGGAGCGACGTGCTGTGCCACTTGCTGTTTCTACTTGCCTGTTCTCCTAATCGAAGTGAACCCCTTGCTTCCAGGACAAGCCCAGCCCGTGCTCGGGGACCCTCGTGTGACTGTTCCGTGGTGAGTGTGCATGATGGCGATTTCTGATTTTCACAAGTTCTTATTTCTAAATGGCATTTCATCAAAGGAAAAGCTTTAAAGAGCATTTTTTCCTGGCCACGTTTATACTGTCTTTCATATTTACCTGTAGAAAACACTCTGGGTGTGGTGATAATTATAAACAATAACATAACCTGTAGACAACAATGAAAATTAAGAGTTAAGATATATTTTGATAGATTTTTGCAGCATATTGACATGAAGGCAGTTTTGATTTTGACATATTTATGTTAAGTGATTTTTTTGTAATGTTATTTAAAACACAGATATGGAAGATAACAGTATATTCTAGCAAAAAAATATAATTACTCATAGTTAATGAAAGGGATATGTTTGGGGCTGGTAAAATACTATTTATGTGCAGAGAAACTTTGGATTCATGATGTTTTGGTTTTAAACCAATAAGCTAAAGGTATCAAGAGAAGATAAAGCAAGTATATTGAACTTGGATAAAAGTAGAAACAGAGATGTTTGAAGAGACTGATATTTAAAGTGTTAGATTATTGCCTCGTATAATTTCATGTATGCTGGATCCCCCAAATCACACCCTCACATTATATTCTTCATTAAGGTAAAAGATGCTTGCTGTATAATTATTATGGAATTTCTCATCCTCTCTGGAGATGGCTGAGTAGAAATTGAGTCAGTCATGTTGGTGCTGTTTATTCAGTTTACTGCTTCATGTCTGAATGCCTTACAATTGGAGTTCTTAAGCTTTTCAGGGTGTCAGGCCCCTTTGAGATTCTGATGAAAGCCATGAATCCTTTTACCAGGCTCATGCACAAGCATCTGCCTGCATTTTTGGGGCATTGCCCCAGGGAAGCCCATCCTCGGCCACCAGGTTCAGGGCGCCGGCCTAGAGCAAGACCCTACCGCGATTCTGCCATTCTCTAACCTCCCAGTAAACGCTGTGATTTAAAAAAGGAGACATCCCAAGTCAAAAAGAAGTCACTCTCTGTGGTTGCTAGGTGGGGGTGCAAGGCCTGAGAGGAGGAGGAAGGGTGGAGAAAATACTTGACTACTATTAAATAAATAAAGGGAATGGTTAATATGACCAGAACCTCCAAACAGATAGCCCAGCATCCCTAAACATTTAGCCACATGTATGTGTAAAGTACATTGCGAATTCCAGTAGACACTTAAAGATTCAATGTTAAACACTTGGGGAGAGTTTTCCTCATATATAATGAAATCTTGTTTCTTTTCCATTGTGTATGTTACCAAATTAGGTAGGACTGCAAATCCTCTGAACTCCAGAAATATAACAAACTGGAAAAATGATTCTCCGTGAGCAGAAGAAATTTGGTGGCAGTAGATATAAGGTAGTTTAGTTGAGTACAAAGGCATCCCATTTGCCCATCAACTAAATTTGTCAGTACTGTAAGACTGTTGTGGAAAAAATAGACATGATTCTTGGCTGTACTGAAAGGAGTATGACATAAAAGGGTAAGAAAATCAGACTCATTATTGTGTCCAATTTGAGTCACATTTGAAAAAAGATTTTGGGTAATTGTGAAGAGCTGATACACAAGCAACAGAAGTTATACACCGTTCTAGCAAAGATAAAGTACCTGAGGATCTTAGTCCGAAAAAGGCTAAAGGATTTCTTGCTAATGGTCTGTGAGTAGTAAGGATCTGATTTAGCCTTATATCCTTGGGGCCTAACACACTGCCTGTTTTCAGTAAGGTGTAGAGCTTTAAATGACTGTCCTGTGTAGGGACGTTAGTAACACTTCTCTGGTGTACTTGGCAGGAACAATAGATTCAAATAAAACAAGGAGGTATGTCAGAACGTAAGGTATGAAATAAATAAATTTGTTGGCTGATGAATAAGTAAGAAAGACCATTTCGATTGCCAAGATAATAACACAGGTTAGTGGCTAGCTGATGGAAGTGACAAAATCTTTGGTTGAGATCTCTTTCAAGATGAGAATAGGTAACTCCGTTTTAGATAGTGGAAACGTTTATTAATTCATTCAACAAACACCGAGGGCCTATTTTGCTAGGTGCTCACCATCTGGTAGAGGAGGCAGAGATACAAAAACAAATGCACAAGGCATGCTTAGAGCTACAGTCACATAAAAACAGCATGCTGTGGGACCTTGTAACACTTAACCGCCATCCGTGAGGCTTCCTTACAGAGGCAATGTCTGAACTGACTCTTAAAGGACAGCCTTCAAGGAATTAGCTAGACGAGGGGGCAGACATCATAGTGAGGGCTTCAGGCAGAAGGAACAGCCTATGCAGAGGCTCAGAGCTGTGAGATGTGACAGGGGGTGGGGAAAGGAGTGATGAGAGAAGATGAAGCTGGAGGAGTCATTGATGAGAGAGGTAACTCACGCTCCAGGCCGTGCTTGCCTGAAGGTTTCCATCTGGAAGAGGAACGTGGCCGGATGTTCTCTTTAGAAAGATCACACAGGCTGCAGAGAAGAGAATGAGTTAGGGGGAGAGGGAGAAGAGTGGACAGGTCAGGCAAGACAGGGGGATCCGGTGGAAAGCAAGCTGCTCTCAACATCCACGGGAGAAATGATGAGGACACCAGTGGCGGTGGATTCAAGGGAGCTTAGTGGGGTTGAAACAAGGGAAAAGGTGAAGTGAGGATGGAGGCTTTGGTTATGACGCCGTCTCATTCACCGCAGAATGAAATCCGAGAGGAAAAACAGGTCTGAGGGGAAGATGAGTTGGCGTGTGGACGTGTGGGAGTGCACCCTGAGCAGGCGGGACTGCGAGACGGAGTGGGTGGGGGCGGCGAGTGCGGATGTGGGCCTTGAAATTTGATGAGCGACAGCAATTCAAAGTCATTACCTGATTGGTAGTCTTGACCTCTGTGAAGAGGGGTTTCTAATGCAATGGATCACTCTTCCAGATTTTTAACAGCGTATTTTTAATACTTTTCTAACTAATCTGTAATACAACTTCTTTTAAAACGTAGAATAGTGTAAAGAATAAAAATTTTCTCTGATCCCATCACCCAATGCTCTGTTAATACTTGCTAATATATTTCCTTCTAGTATTTTCACACACACACACACACACACACACACACACACACGAGTTTGCAGCATCAGGATTGTTCTGTGTTGGCACTTTTGTATCCCACTTTTTAAATGAGCATTTTTCTCCATGTGCTTACAAGTGATTTAAAAATCACTGTTAAGGGTGCATTATATTCTTGAATTTCAGACTGTTTACTTCAATTTTTTAAAAGCTACTTTTACATTACAATAATTATCCTTTTAAATATAAACCTTGGACATATTTTTAATGATTTCCCAAGGATAGATTTCTTGCAGTGAATTTAAGACAAAGGAGCGAAACTTTTTAAACATCATTGATACGTACTCTTTGCCAAATTGTTTTCTCGAAAACTTGTGCCAAGTTAATACACGTTGCAGCAATGTATGAAATGCCTGTCTCACCATTTCTTCATTAGTACTCAGTATTGCCTTTTAAAAAAATCTTTAGACAAAAACATTACATTATTTTTGGTTCATTTATTCAACAGCTATTTAATGAATACCCACACTGTGCCAGGCAGGTGGCATTTTTTAATTGCTACCAGTAAAGTTTAACATTTTCCTGTGTTTATTAATCCATTATTTCCTTTTATAAATGTTCTGTTCTTGTCCACCATCAACTTTTCTATTGAGAGGTGACTGTGACTATAATTTATTTGAGGTCTCTGTGTGTCTTTGTGATATTTGGGCAAATACTTTTCTCATCTTTGATTTTTAATTTTGCTTATGATTTTTTTGAGATACAGAAACTTTATATTTTTTCTTAGTTGGCTAAATGATTTTTGTCTATTTTTTTCCTTTATGACTTCTTTTATTACCTTGGGCTTAGGAATTCCTTCCCACCCAGAAACTAGAAAATATTCTTCTAATTTTTTTTAATTTCATTTTTTACATTAGACTCACCAAATTAGAAGGATTTACACAGTAAATCCCTCAACATTGTGTATGGAGTCATTTCTCTTTCCCCAGTTAATTTTTGGTGCTTTCTTTATTTTATATTTCAAGACCTTTCACTCTTACATCCAGCTATAGGAGTCCATGAATTCTGGGAATATTAGCACTTGAGTTGGAGGTAATGATAATACGTTCTTCCAACATTTTATTATGAAAAATCTCAAGCATACAGCAAAGTTAAAAGAATTTTACAGCAAACCTCCCACATATGCTACACCAGCTAAATTCTACAGTTAGGTCTTACCACGTTTTCCTTAATTACCTATCTATTCACGTGATAATTTTTAAACCTCTTGAATCATTATTTGAATTCAAAAGTGGAATACCAGACATTTTCTCTCGTTCTCAAACCTAATTTGTAGGTTTGATTTCTAGGATACCTTTAGCAATTTATCTTAGTACAGTAGAATAGTGAACATCATAATACATACCAAGAGAAACTGCTTTCCAAAATATGTTTTCGTCATTAAATTTTATGAATATGGTTTGATGTTTAAGGGTTATGATTGTTATTCACATACAGTGAATTTGTTTTTCCAACATAAGTCCCTCTTAAGGGGTCTGTCCTCCCATACAGGACCCTTGCTTTTTGCCCTTTTGGCTGGAACTGAAGAGTACATTTAAGAAAGGAATGGCAAGTCCCCACAGGAGGCACCGAGATGCTGTAGAATTCTGTGGTGGGTGGTCCCTGTCAGGGCTAGCGAGTGGGCTGCCTGGGTCACACTGGGCTTTGAAAGAAGACTTTTGCCAGAGTCAGGCCGATTTCCCGAGTGGCCACCGTCACTTTCTGCCACGGGAGCCCTTAGCGTAAAGGCTGCTTTGACCAGGGTGGCCTGTCACCCCAGACCAGCCCTGCTGACGTTCAGCACTGAGTGTCCCTGGTTCACAGTGCGTGATAGGTCAAATAAACCTTAGCTCAAGGAGCTTAATCACCTCTTCCCAGCCTAAATGATGAGCTCCCTAAATTCCTGTGAGTTTTTGAGGCCTGTTAGCATCCCAGCTTAGAGATGGGTTTGCAACTGTGTCTTAACATAACCTGACCTCCTGCGTCTGCCTGTTAGCATGGCCCACAGTGAGCCGAATCTGAAAATGCAAAACCTGCCATAAGAGATCCACCTCTGGTCACCACTAGAAATGACCCATAATTTCATTTTTGTGCTGTTTTTTTCCCATCCAAGCTTCCATTTCCTGTCTGTAAAATGAGTTGATTTCATTAGATTACATAGAAGATTTTTTTCTTGATACCAGATCTATGATTTTAATCTAGAACATTGAATGTAGGTCAATATCCGCCCCTTTCTCAAATCTGGGAAGACAATTTATTTTTCAGCTTCTCTGAATAATACTTTCCAGGGTGTTGTGACCAGTGATAAAGTTCCTCAGACTCTGGAGCTAGGGCTAGAATTTTAAAACCGTTAGCTTCTGTGAAAGGAATGAGAGGGCATTCCTGAGATCATTCAGGGGGAAAAGCCTTACTCACAGGAAGCGTATTAGCTGACTAGCTACTTAGTGAGCAAGTTCCCACCTCGACCTCCGGGAGGCTCAGTCTGTGGTCCAGTGTCACCTTTGTTCTAAATTCTGCGCTCTTGGTGAAGAATGCTGTCATATTTTAGAAGTCTAGCCAGCAAATGCTTTGAAATTCAAGGATAGTGATACTGAAAAAAATTTACCATAACCTAAATTGATATTCTGGGGACATCAGTATTCAGAAGAGGCATCCATCCTATTAGAGTGAATGATTTTCAGGAAAAAAAAAAAAAAGAGCCAGAGTTTTTCTCCTGCCACTGTCCCCTCTCACTTTTAAGCTCCTGCAAGAGTCAGCTTGTTGCTTTCCAAACCTGCTGTGCTGTTTCCTGTTCCCCTGCCTTTGAGAACGCAGTCTGCCACCCATCTCCACCGTCCCCCCATCTTACTCCACTGTCCACCTCTGCAACAGCATCACGCCCCTGGGAAGCTGACTGAGAGGTGCTCCATCATGTTAACCTCTCCCAGCCCTGGTGCTGCCCTCCGCTCTACCGAAACGCGGATGTTGCAGTGTTGAGTTCACATGGCTTTCATTAATTAGCCAGGAGCGAGGGAGGGTGGTCATAAAGCGCAACTGTAACCTGTTATTTTCCTTCCTGTTCACATGTCGAGAAGACTCATGTAAGAGTCCACTCCTGCCACCAGTCATCTCCATGGTGTGCGGAGGGTTTATGAATCATCTTCTAAATCCACAGCTAGTTTTAAAATTTAGCTTCCAGGCCAGCTCTGCAGGAGATAAGATTGCGAGATCATAAACGCTGTGGAGTAAGTATGAAGTTATTTACCAGATCCCATAACGTTAGCAGTGGGAATCCTGAGGAGGGTGACATTAAGAAAGCTGCTTTATCAGCTGAGTCATACCTGGATAGACCCTGGTGTCGCCAAAGGTGTTAACATGCCAAGAATATAAAGAGCTTTAAAGTGAGTTTAAATTAAAGCATAAAATAAAGTTTGGATGTATTCCTAGTCAGGGGGGGTAAATAACAAGTTAGCAAGGAAAAGAAGAGAGATTTGAGGTACATCCGTAACTTTTAAGATACATGTCTTGAAGAGAAAGCTTTGATGAAATATACCATGGTGTTACCCTCAAGGATTAAAAAGAGGGCACAGAAACCGCGTTTCTGAGGGATCAGGGCTGGTTTCCAGTGTGGCATTTTTAATGTGCCGGTTTACCTGAGAGTCCTCTCATATGAAACTGGAGTATCACCACCGTGAAGATAAAGTGTCAGTTAGCTGTGACCTCATGTGTACCAATAGTGACTAACCCAGGACTCCAGGTCACCGTGGTTGTTATTTCCCGTGGCCTCAGAGTCCTGGGGTCAGGGTTAACAGAGGTCGTTCATTTCTGTGTTCAAGTCTCTAATTTTTCATTCGTGTAAACGAAGGTGAGGGCAGACCTGATCTAACACAGGTGCAAGCGATTAGTAACAATGACAACAGCAGCAGGAGCTCACACTGTTAGCTGAGCGCCGTGTGCCAGGCGCTGTGCCAACGACTTTAATTGGTCATCTGTTGTAGTAAACAATACTAAGCGGCAGCTACTGTTATAATACCCATTTTACAGATAGAAAACTAAGGTTCAGAGAAGGTAAACCATTTGCCCCAAGATGACAGAACTAGAAAGTGGAGGAGCCAGGATTCAAATCAAATTTGGCTCCTAAGCGCAAGCTTTTCATTTGTATCCTATTCAGTTTTCATAAGTGACTCATATTTTGGAGGTATTTTTATCCTTTGGGGCCCCTCAATTTCATCCAGTCAGTTCTCTCTTGCAGTGGTTTTAATGTTTAGAGAAAGATGGATGCATCCCCCACAGCTGGGCATTTTCATGCCATACCTTGTTCTGGTCACCTGGTGACAGCATGTTATTAATGGTGCATGTTACCACAACCCGCCCCCGTGACTCCAGCAGCCGTGCTGGTGGTTCTAAGAAGTGTATGTCCAAAAAAGGTCATTAGCAAAGCAACTATCCCAACTACTAAAAAAACAGCTTGGTGTGGCCCATGTTGGAATCCCCTTTCTTTTGTTACTGGAAATGAGTAGAAGTTCATTAACGCCGTGTCTTGCGGTAAGTTCAGGCCCATAATTTAAGTGTGCTGTCAGGACCCAGAAATCTGGTGTTTTGTGATGTGTTGCTTGGCTGACTCCATCTGCCTCAGTCGGGGATGCTGGTTTTCCATTGATAGGGCACAAAGGCTCCTCGGCCAGTGTCATCTCTTGGCAGTCTTACCCCTATTCGATAGTCTCTGGTCCAGCCAGATGAAGCTGGTTGTGCTTGCCCTCTGCATGGAAGCTCTTTCCTTCCCTCTCTTTCTAGCCAACCACTACTGTTCCCTTCAGATGAAACCTGCCCCAGACAGTCTTCCGTGATTGCTCAGGACCAGGTCAGGTGCCCTTGTGTGCTTCCACAGCACACTCTGCTTACCCCTTTGTGCACACATCATACAAGGTTCTAATTTCTTATTTCTTGTCTATCTTCCCTGATGCACATTGGCCCCATAATAGCCAGGATTGGCAGTGTTTACATTTGGATAAACACTCTGACGCACAAGACAGTGCCTGACACGTGGCAGACACTCAACAAATGTTTGAATGAGTGAGGGTAGAAATGACATACTTGGTGACAATGGAAACCAGTATGTAAAATGTCTAGCATTACATTTTATAAGGTGCTTTCATCTACATCATGTCACAGCAATTCTGGCAAATCGAGGTCTTGATCCCATTGTACCGGCCTGGAAACATCAGCTCGCCCCAGTGCGTATACATGGTTAGTCAGTGGGAAAGCCAGCATTTGAGCTTGTCTCCTGACCCCAGATCTGTGCTCTAACATGCCATGTGACCATTCCAAGGCCGGTCTGTAAAAACAGGTATTAGAGGATGGAGCAAAAGCAGTGCGTCATTCTTGTCCTAACCAACTAGATCCACAGGGAGAATCGGCCGATTTTCATTTCTCTTCCTTTCCTCCTTAGCATCCTCCTCCACCCCCCACGGATTTTCAGTGAAAGCTTTACACTGACGTGTGATGAATCCTATCCAAGTTTCAAGGTGCTGACAGTGAATCTTCTGTATTCAGAGCAGGCTGCCTGCCGTCCTTCTTTTCCTGGGGGTAGAGCTTTTGGAACAGTGGAGAACTGGGGGGTTCAGGTAAAGTCCTTGAGCAAATCGAATAAGTAGGATCATAGTATGTGAGGGAGTGAGAAATGAGCCGAGCGGGAGGTGTGTGTGTGCAGGCACTGAGAAAGTGAGCAGAGGACGTGTGCGGAGGGCTGGTCTGGCTGGCAAGGAAGAGGCTGGAGAGAGGTGGCTGGCTGGGATGGGCTGTGCAGTTACATAGCTGAGCAGATCTTAATAACAGATGGGGGTGTGGTCCACAGACCTGCAGGGGAGCAGGCTGGAGGCAAGGGGACTGGCAGCGTCTTTGGACACACAGAGCTAGAATGAATGACCCACCTGGAGTGCAGAGCCTGGGCTGTTTCCACGAACAGGTAGCCCAGGGAATCCAGCATAATCAGAGGAGGGGGAGAGAGATTTGGGGTAGCATTTCCTAAACTTTAAAAATTACAGAATTTAATACTCAGCCCTGCTCTGCTTTAGGTACTCCTGGCAGTGTTGTAGAGAAATTAATTTTGCCACCACAGTAGAACATTAGACCAAGTTCATAAATCCGCTCAGCGATGGCTTGGAGTTACAAACGTCTCCTTTTATCCCTGGTTATTTGCAGTAAGAAGATAAACTAGCCTTTATTATCGTTCTATTAGGTGGGGGGCAAGGTCAGAAAGAGATGGAGATGCGGTGAGAGGTACCTTCTACAGGACATTTGGAGGTCAGAGCGGCTCAGGGAGGTCAGGGTTGGCTAATATCGTTGTTCCTTGATTCGTTCAACAAAAATTTCTTGAGCACCTACTGTGTGCTAAGCACTGATTAGCACTGAGATGATGATGATGGTAGTGATGGAAAAAACAGGCATGATCTCTGTCATCATGGAACCTGAGTAAATGCACAGAAAAGCAGTCCAGTAAAACTCAGGTTACATGCATGAGGGGAAAGTGCTCAAAGAGGAACAGGGCCTCCTTTCAGTGGTTCTCTGAGAGGTGATGTCTAAGCTTGAGAGGAAAGGTGTCGGCGGAGGAGCTGGGGTGAGGGTTCCACATGGAGAGAATAGCTCGTGTAAAGGCTCTGCAGGGGTTGGCCTTTGAGGGTCCAGAAGAAAGCAGGGGTGGCCCGGGGTGAGGGTGGGAGGGGTGTGGCCCCTTCAGTGTGGTCCGTCTCTGCTCTGGATGGCTTCCGTTTCCGGAGTCTCACGGAAGTTCCTGATAACCCATGAGGTGTCTCAGCCCAGGGCACGCCAGGCTCTTAGGTGACTCGTCCCTCAGAGGCTGCCTGCCTCTTCCCTCTTCCTGTTATCGTCACTTGTTGAGGGAAATAAACAAGGATATACAATGAAAGCAGATTTTAGTGGACTTGAAACCAGAAGTCATCTCAGGTGCCGAAAAGCATGAAAATCTGCCCCAGGGACTCTACGATGACTTTAAATGGAACTGGTTTTACAGCAGATGATCTGGCTTGTCCTGCTGTGGGTCTCACAGGCAAGGCTTGCGAGCTGAAGAGCTGGAGGTGAATGCAGCAAGGTGGTAGCATTCAAAACGGAAAGCCTGGTTAATTCTGGAAAGTGAAACCCATGTCACTGGCTGCCGGAAGTTCTGGGGAAGTTTGTCCACTGGATTAAATGGAACTGTGTCCCCAGGGGCTGTCATCGGGCTCTCTTTCTCATGTGGAACCTCAGGTTTGGGAATGCTGAGCGAATGGCAAGGTGGCCTCAGGCCAGTGCTGTCGTCCGAGCCCCGAGCCCCCTCTCCTGCTGCAGTGCCCGCATGCCCAGGTCTCTGTTCTGCCTGCGACATTCAGGCGGCCTGGTGGCAAGCAGGTCTGCCTGTCTGTGTGCTCTTTTAACTACCTCTCCCTTCATTTTAGAAGAAATGAACTTTGAACTTGGGTTGGGTGGGGGCTAGAAGGAAGAGCGTGCTAAAAAGTGTTGTGTAAACACTGCGGCTCTGATCCTTCTAATCTCTTACTACCTGTATGGACAGGTGGACGCGGAGAAGCTGCTGGCCGGAAAGGCGGAATTTTTCCAGGCCGTGTGTTATGCAATAGAGGAGCATATCTTTGAAGCTGCAGGAGGAGGTCAGGGCAGCTTGTCCACTCGGCATATTATGCAGAAGTTTCCCTTTAGAAGCTCTTATTTGCTTGAGGATCATTAGAAATTTCTGCGCCAACGTTTAGCTGGATCTCCGGGGTGAGTTATCACCAGTCTGTAGTTAAAGCGAGCAATTTTTTTTTAGAGGACTCTCCTCTTAAAGTTTTCCTGAGATGTTAGTCTGAAACAGTTACCTTCAACAGTTGTTTTTGAATAGAATGTTGTTCTATCCCAGTCTGTAACCTTGTACTCAGGTCTGCGAGGGAGAAGAAAATGAGAATGTTGTCTCTTCATCCAGTTACAACGTGGAGGTAGACAGCGATTTCACAGGTCTGTGGACCAGGCCGTGCTGAGCTTGCGTCTGGGACAGTGACCAGACAGATAAAAGGAGAAGTGAGAGATATTTTTAGCCTGTCAGAGCTGCTTGGAAGCATTGGTTTCTCCCCCACCCAGCAATTCCAGCAAGGAGGGTCAGGAGTCAGAGCCTTTGCCCTGACTCGGTGTGTAGAACATTGGCTTCTATGTGGCACTTTAGAACATTTGTCACGACTGGTGAGTTACCCACCAGATTTGATGGTGTAGCTTTGAAACCCACACAGTTCAGCCCAAATATTTGACGTCACTGTGGAGGGCCTCCGAGGGGGCTCAAGGGGGCTCGTGTGTCCCACCGTGGTCCAGGGACCAGGCCCTCCCTTGGTGCAGTTTTCCTGGGCAGTTGGGGCTTGAGGACATAGACTCTTTTTCTCTTCTCCTATGTTGAGGGGATTCAAGCGTGCGTTGAAGTTCGGACCTCGAGGACCACGTGACCCTACAGTTAGGTTCTTATAATTTTGGGAGCTCCAATTTAAACCACTAGCAATGTTAAATCAACCGAAAACTTCAGTGAGGTTGTCAATGGAGTGCAAATTCAGAGACGTGATGAAAGGAAGGGATCCTGTCAGGGACAGACTGGCTGTTAGAACCACTTGTGCAGACTATAGGGCTTTTGTATATGATAAGAAATGTGTCAGTCAGTTTCCATACAAGGGTGTTTACCCCTCTGTGCTGAACTTCTGCTTGGCTGGTCATTGCTTCAACCGAGGGCCGACCTCTCCTCCTGGCCATCTGAGCAGGCGGTGCCAAGAAGAGCACAGGAGAAAGCAGTCGGTGTTGGGAAGAAGCATTGGGGTGGGATCAGGAAGCCGGCTGGGTTCTTGTCTCTTTCCTCCAACGCCCCCTCCCCGCCACATCCATCCCATGTCCCCATGCCTCAGTTTCCTCATCCGTAAAATGAGAATGGTGAAGTACCCAGCTCAGAGGGCTGATGTGAGGCCTGAATGGGTTAATGTGTGTGAAGTGCCTGCAAGATGGTTTGCCTTTCCTACAATGAATCACAGGCACTACCTTCCAGGTGAGAGGCTGGGCTCTTTCTCCCCCTCTCCAGGCTGCTTTGCCTCCAAGTGGCAAATGGTAAATGGCCGACGTGTTCACGAGAGAGCCAGTCAGAGGGAATAGACGGATCGAGGAAGCCACCACGGCAGGGTGGGCTCTCGAGGCCCTTCCGACCAGAGTGGGGTCAGGTTGCCACCTCCTTCTCCTGATGCTTACACAGTGGTCCTTACCTCACCAGAAAAAGCCACCACCCTTGGCCCCACCTGGAACCCGTGCTCCAGCATCTCCCCCAGATGACCCGTGCAGTGGAGACAAGGGGCCTCCGGTAGGCAATGTAGCTGACCCGGAGACAGTGCCCCCACAGGCTTGCCGCAGTGCCCGGCAGCATTCACCAGTTTTCCTCCACTTTGGAGGGTCATCGTCAGACTCAGTCGTCGGGGCTGAGCTCTTTACTAGCTGGTTGTCCTTGATGGAAACTCTCTCACTGAAACTTTCCATTCTCAGCCTACGTCATTTCAAACCCTCGGTGCACTTCTCTGAGGGCTCAGCTGGCTACCCCTAAAATAGCCTGGTGAAGCTAGGCGCTCTGGTTTTCATGCTGCTCCCCCGAAACAGCTGACACGTCAGGGCTTCTGCAGAGGTTTTCAGTGGGAGAAAGATATGTTTTGGGGCCAGCTCAGAGAGCTCGTGGCTCCTTTTCAGAATTTACTTCGTGGTTTGGCCCCATGTGGTGGAGAACCCTGTCCTCTTAGGTTTGGGTGGTTCCATCCAGTCTTCCAGTGAGAATTACATCTTTAAAGGCCGCCTCTGGGCATCAGAGTGGCACCTCCCTGCTAGAGACCTGGGGACTCATGAGGGGCATCTGCAAAGCTGACGGGGGCCAGCAGGTGAGCACTCCAGGAACAGAAAGCCAGGATGAGGGCCGCGGAAGTTCTGCTGATTATCTAGCAAGTCACAGACCTGAAGCTCTGTCAGATCCCTGGGTAGAGAGAGAACCACCCGGAATAGATAATGAAGTCTGAAATCAACTTCGCAGTGAACCAGACTGTGAGAATGGCCACTGTTCTTTATCACTCAAAATTGTTAGTCCAAAAAGCTAGGAAAGGCCAGCCACTTCTGGTGGTCAAAACGAAGCCTTCCTAGTTTTCTGCAAACAAACCTGGCAATGCTCTCCCCTCCCCACCAGGGGCTGGCCGCTAGAACGGCTGTTTGAGGCTGCCCCCTTGCGGCCAGAACCTGACAGTGCATGTGTGACCTGTTGCTGGATCCTCTTTGTGAAATATGTTCATTTTAAAGATCTTCTACCATGAGTTTTCTCAGTCCCACTCTCACTGCATGTATCATTCCATCTCCAGGGCTTAAGGGCTTAACCACTCTGCTCTGGCATCCGTCTAATCTGCTCTTTGCTCCATTTCGACTCCAGAGTCACTACGTTCCAGTAAGCTTTTCTTCTGAGCCTCCAGGCTGATCTTTCTAAAACGTGGATCTGATCGTCTTTCCCTGACTTACAGCCCTTCAATGTGTCCTCCTTTTCCCTGTTCCAGCCCATCTCTCAGAAGACTCCAAGCTCAGCTCCTCTGCCTGGGATGGCATCTCTGCACATGCCCTTCTCTCTCCCTCGTCTGTCTACCTGCCAACACCTGCTCCTCCCTAAGATTCATCTCAGGTATGGCCTCCTCCGGGAAACCCTCTGCATTATATTAGATAATGCAGTATAACAGGGGAGGAAGGGAGGGAGGAAATAGGAGGGAACTTGACACGCCGCATTATAACCAGACATTTTCCATCCTCTCCGACAAGACAGAAGCTACTGGAGAGTGGAGGCCTGTATCTCTGCATCACAGCGTCTGGCATAGAACTGTTGCTCACTAATTTTTCAGAGGAATAAAGGGACGGAGAATAAAAGCAGCAAAGACCCACATCACCAAGTGTTCCTCCTAGGGGTGATGGAGCTCAGGCAAGAGCCCGGTTAAGCTCCAGGGCCCTTGAGTAAAGATGCTGCATGTCAGTACAGACACTGGGCAACTCTATCACCCCAATAACAACACTTACTCCCCTCGCCTTTGTGCTGTTCCCTGTCTCCAGTCAGCCCATCCTACTGCCAAATTAATCTTTTTCAAGCATGTGTCGATCACTTCCTTACTCAAAACTCTTCAGTAGAAGGGCCCCCCACCTTCTTTAGCCTGGCCGTCCAGGACTTCCACAGCTTGACCCCAACCCGCCTCTATTTCACACCACTTACAGGTGCCGTGAGTACCATCCGTGTTCTAGGACTCCAAAAGTATTTGCTGGTGGATTTCATTACTTATTTGACAGGCAGTGTGGAAAAGCGCATCCTAACATTTCAGCTAAGACGTGTGTTACTGAACATCTGTGGGTGTAAGGCGCTGTGCTGGTCACTGAACCATCAGAGAGGCAGGTGGCGGCCTGTGCCGGCCGGGAGCTGACAGTCAGCTGAGGAGCAGACGAGAAAATGCACACGGCGTGAATGGCAGAAACGAACGTGTCACAAGGCGGCATGTGATTGATTCCAAATAAATGGCTCAGGACTGTGGTGTTGGTTAAATAAGATAACGTGTGTGAAAGAACCTCTACCCTATAAAACCCTATAAGGCCTGTGAAAGTCCCCTTGCAGGCTGCCTTGCAGTCTGCCTCTCTCTCATGCACAGAACTCTTGTTACACTTCACAAGTCGTAGGTACTCATCAGTCTTGCAAAGCCCTGGTCCACCTCCCCAGCCTCCTATGCCCCTACCCTCGAACCCCAAGCTGCAGAGATGCTGAAGAGAAGGCCCCGTGTTTTTTATTTGGTACGATGTCCCCAGAAACATTCTTTCCTGCCCATCTCCCTTCTTTGTCTAACCTAGTCTTCCTTTCAAACTGTGCTCTTCCTTTAGAATTCAGCCTAGAGTCCTCCAGAAAGCCGTGTCTGACATTTCAGAGCTGCCACTCCCTCCTCACTCCTCACAGGTGCCGCCGCCTCTGGGGGACGTGCGCCTCTGCCACAGGGACCGTGTCTTTCTGCTCTTCACTGCCAGCACCTGACACAGTATGTGACATGGAGTACCTGTCCCTTAAGTGTCGTTGATTGAAAGAACTGAACGTATTACAGGGACTCAGTACACATCCATTGATTTGTTGAGACGTAGATGCTGTGAGTGCAGAGGAGGGTGACGTGCCGGAGCAGTCCAGGGAGGCTCCGCGGAGCAGGTGGGAAATACTAAGCTGAACATTCAAGGTTTCGCACGTTGAAAACGGGCAAAGAACAAAAATACCCGAGGTGGAGGAGCTCAGCGTGTGCGACTGCTGGCAACTCCACCGCTCTGTCCACACGGCCCGGAGGCAGGGAGCCCTGGAGCCGGGGTGGAGGCGGCCTGCTAGTTGGAGCAGAGGGTTTACTGAAAGGAGGTGGAGAGAAGGCCCTGAGGGTGGGTTGGATTTAGGTGGTGGGAAGGCCTCAAAGGCACGTGGGTTCTTGCAGGCTGTGAGTGTCATTATTTTTGAAAGCTAGTGACTTGCTCAAAGTGGTGTTGAAAGTGGGAGCTGCCTTGTGGCCCTGCCTTCATCTTCCATCCCGGCTTTGAGGCTCCTCTGGTGACCCCAGATGTGAAGCCCCCTCCTATCAAATGCCTCACCTTTAAGGGCTGGATCTTTTGTAAATAAAGGCTTTCCTTCTGGCGCTGCCCTTGACCTGGCTCTGAGCTGTTGGTCCTTTGGGCCCATTCAGCTCTGTCCCATCCCTCTCCCCTCGTGACTGGTAATGACCCGGAAGGTGGCAGCACCCACGCAGCAGGTGGCCTCAGAGCTGAGTCACCGCCCTGGGAACTGTGCCCTGGTGAGGCCGGCTCAGGCAAACTGGGGAACTCTCCACCTCACCCCAGCTCTGTGAGGCCTCTCAGTGCAACAGCCAGAGCAAAGGAAAATGGATTCTTTTATGCATCGAGCTGATGAGAAAGTGAAATAAAGCTAATTGAAGAACCTAAAGGAAGTTATCCTAATGGCAGTCTCTAGCTGGTGTCTTTGGCAAGCACAGAGTTTTTCCTCACAATTATAGTTATGGCCATGATTGTTTTATCTAAACACATGAAAATCATCCCTTTACACTTATCTTTAAAAAATGGGACGAAGAAGATTTTAAAATGATGGTTTATGATTCTGTATGACCTTATGAATTCAGAGAGCCTAAGAAATAAAATGATGTGGAGAGATATCTAAGCTGTCAATGTTCTAGGAAATGTGCAAATGAGGTTTAGGGGGTTTTTTTTAAGTGTTTTATTATTCATAGATACTCTGAGGGAGGTTGTTTTTAAAAATTATGATGCTTTTATTTCATTCCCAGAGAAGATAAAAATGTAGTGTTGCTTCTGAAAGAGGGTTTTAGAAAAAAAGGTCTGGCTTGTTTACTACACCAATGAATAGAGATGACCTCAGTCCGAAAAAACAAGTTAACCATAATATCGCTCCTTTGCCTGGCAAAATAAGCCTTTATCAAATAGCAAAAGAAGTGCAAGTCTGACCACCTAGTCATCATTTTAGCTGATCAGGATTTTCCAAAAGACAAAACAAAAAGCTCTCTCCATTTTCACAACTGAACAATAGCTCTTAGGAAATACTACCAGCTTGCTCAGTTCCTATAAGGCCGTAAAAAAAGTCTGGTGACAATTACTCACTCAGTCGCCTGAATGCAATGCTGTACGTGGTTAACTCTGCTGTCGCCACTGTGAGCTTTCGAAGTTGGAAAAAAGGGGTCCTGTCTGTTGCTTTTTGAGTATGGAGTTTTTTGACTTAAAAAGAAATTTAATCTTTTTTGCTTTATACATCCTGTGCCCAGTAAGCTCTGTACAGCTGAAGGGTCCCTACAGATGGAAGCCCGTTCTCTTGAGCAGATTTTCCTGAGCTCTGGGTACGTGCACATGCTCTCTGACCACCGTGGGGCCCAGATGAGACGCATTGAGCCAGTCCATGGAACTCCACTGCTTAGCTGGCAGATATGCTGTGACCCGGAAGTTGAGTTTTCTCCTTTATTTTCCTGTTTACTTTGCATATGCGTAAAAAAATGAGCCACACAAAAATATAGACGGTCAAAAGGCTTCCTAATTTTTCTAAGGCAGAGGAGTTGAGGCAGATTCTGCTAGAAAGCAGCACCCATATCCTAATTCCTACAGCCTCTGTGATTTCAGATCAGCAAAGGCGGAATCGAAACACACTGGGAAGTTAGAGGTCAGTTGATTCTAGGATCCATTCCAGTCAAAAGAATCTGTAGACTCACTGGATTTGGGAATGGGGTTTGGGGAAAGAGGGTTTTTTTAAAAAGAGGGAAGCTTTATTCCTTATTTCTTGACCTGTGTTGGGTGGGAGAACGAACCTGCTTTGAATAGAAGTTGCAAAAAAGCCAATCCTGGTGACCATACAAGAAGATTAATGAGGACTCGGCACCAAATTAAATATGCCCAGCCTTTAAGAAAACTGCGTTAATAGTGCCACTGTGACGGCGTTAACGATGGGAGCCATGGGAAGATGCTTGGGGAGGCTCAGGCGCTGATGAGTTAAAAAGGCAGAGACATCCAGTAAGTGAGTTCCCGCCCGGGCACGGGTTTGTTTATCCTGCCCTTCTGAAGTCAGAGCCAACATTCTTAATGGTTTTGAATGATTCAGAATGTTTCTCTTTTGGCAGGGCCACTTTCCACACATGGGCTTATGACTAAAACCCCTTAGGTGAGGTCCAAAGCAGAAACTGACCTTACACTTAATGTCGAATTTTAGAATCGTCTTATTTTAGAGCAACAGGAAAACTGTCAATACAGCGTGCTTGTTTCAGAGATGAAGAGCTGGACCAGGGGGTTTGGTCCGCCAGAGGTCACCCAGCGGGAGGGCGAGGCCAGTCTGGGCCGGGCCGCCTTCCTCCAACCACACGGGCCCTGGTCCCAGCCTCGGGAGGAGGCTCCCGCCTGTCCTTGGCCTCCCAGCTGGGAGAGGCCAATGCCCTTTGAGGAATGTTCAGAAAATTGCTTAGGTCGGAAAGGAGAACTTCATTTTTACAAAATGAAACAAATCGGTTGTTTATTTGTCACGGGCAGCTTTTTCAAAATCTTCTTTGTCAGTATTTTGAATTTATTAGCTCCCAGGCAGAAGGAAGCATAATAACATTTCTATCCATACGCCAAAGTAAGAGACTTGATATACCCTTCGCTCGCTCACTCTTCTTTTTCTTTTTTTTGGATGAAAATTAACTGTGCCACGCTAGTTCTTAATAAAACAAACTTTGAATTCTTCCCACAGGAGACAGAATTGAGCAATGTTCTAAGAACATGTTGTACTCTTTTGGGCACTGAGTAAATGTAATACTGAGAAGATGCTCTAGAAGCTTGAAAGTGCCTCTTGGTAATAGAGTCACCGGGAGAAGTGGCAGAAAGAACAGGGTAGAGAAGCTGGTCCTCGTGGAGGAGGGCTCAGCAGGAGCCGCTGGCTCAGCCTCTTCCTGCCTGGCTGAGGACCTGAGGGCATCACGGAGCCCACAGGAAAGGACTCATTTCCCCGTAAGCCAGGGCGTGAACCACTGACCCCTGCTGGGCGCACCCGACGCAGTCAGAACCCGGTCCTCCTCTGGACTCGGCGCTGAACTGCACGTCCACCAGCGCCAGAGACAGCATCTCCAGGAAAGGACACGCACCACAGGTCGCTGCACCCACTGCGCTGGCCCTCTCCCAGCGGCTCCCAAACCCCGGGGACGACCGTGTGGCCTTCATTTGTTTAAGGACGACAACCTGAATTAAGAGATGAAGCGATTTATCCCAGGAGGAAAAGCCATTCGAAGAAAGGGGATTTGCACCAGATTCCTGCCGAGACCCGCCCCCAACCCCTCCCCCCCCTCCCCCCCGTAGCAAATTGTGCCCTCTTCCTTCCGGGTGGCATTTAAGCAACTGTCACTTATCGCGTCCTTATATTAATTACACAATTATTACAAACGTGTTCCCCCGAAAGAATGTAAACTAAATATGTCATGAGTATCAAGTTAAGCATCTCCAACAGGATCTTTTCATAGGAAGAACGGTTCCTTAGTCCTAGTAACAACAAGTGCTATTTTTTTCCCTCTTCCCAGCCCGTGGAAACAATGCCGAGGAAAAATTATCTTGTGTTTAGCTTCCAGCGTGATATTGGAGATAAGTAACAGTGTCTTTTTTTCCCCCCATCACCCATGCTGTCTTCATTTTTAAGGTAGACAGTTTATTTTAAGAAGAGCAGGAAGGAGAAGCTTTTGGCTGTCTCCAGGTGCCACGTGGCCCTGATGGCCTTTCCTGGGGTCATCTTCCAGGCAAGTGGAGCCGTCCTCACCTGCTACACGGAAGCCAGCGCAGCGTTGGCTCTGCCTGAGCGAACCAGGGAAGTGTTGGGGGGAGGAGAGCGGGGGTGTGGATTTGAATCTCCCTTGGATTATTTTAAATTCTTGTGTCGTTATATTTGTGTGTACTTGAAAAATTATAATCTAGCAAATGTTTCAGATTTAAGCCGTGGGTAAAATTTTCCTAACAGAAAATGACACAGTCAGCTGGAAAAATGGAATAGAAAGCAGCACATGCTGTTTCCTTCTTAGGGTTTTTCTATTCGTGTTGGAGCAGAAAGCCCCTCGCCCGCCCTCACTGCCCCTTTCTTGGAGCGGGTGCCATCTTGATAGCCTTCCTGTGTGAGGTGAGGGGACTGGGGGAGCGGGTTTGAGAACCCCCGCCTCCCCTGCTGTCCGCTGTCAGTCATGCTAACTTCCCTGAGCGCTGGCAGTCATATGAGAATGTCTTAGCTGCGTGTGTGAAAGTCACGCCTGTGTTTCACCTCCAGTGTGAGTGCAATTCAGTGTCCCGGGACATGGTCATCCCCTTTGGTCCTCTAAAGGAGTTGGGGTCTGCGAATAGGACTCGTGCTGAGCTGGAGGGCATTTTATGGGCATCATTTCATCTGTTCTCTCCGTCTCCAGCCAGAACTGCATTCCAGACACATGGGTACATGTATACCCTATTCGAATATTCAGGCGTCCTGAGAAGGGGCTCCCAGCCTGTCTGGGAAACCCAGAAGGAGCTGACCACCCCCATTTCTTCCTGCCCATATCTCTGGAGATGGAGACTAGGAGGCCCTTGGGAAAGCTTATCCTGAGCCCAAAGCTTGGTGCCTCACCTATGGGACCATGGCCCCTGAAGTTTCCCCATCCTAATACCTATCCCATTGTCGTAATAACTGCCATTTATTTGTCTGCACCCCCTGCCGGCTTGCAGACTCCATGAGGACTGGTGCCCGTGTGGGTCCACGTTGCGTCTCCAGCACAGTGCTTCCCACATGCTAGATATTCAACATCTGTTTCTTCTGCGCTTCATAAATTTTGTTTTTTGTCGTCTCCTGCCATCCCTGATCTCAGTTAACCTTCCCATTGTGTGTGTGTGTGTGCACGTGTGCAGGAAGAAATGCCTTCATGAGCTCACTCGCTCGCTCTTACCTTCTGCATCCTGTGTTATCGCACAGCCATCTCAGTCTCACTTCCCAAAGGTCCTGTTTGCCGAATGCGGTGGCTTTCCCCATTCCCATTGAGCTTCACCTCCTGCTACAGTTCACATGATGTTACCTCCCCTCCCTGACACCCTCCCCTTTTTCCACCTGCCCAGGCCACCCCTGTGGAGCCCAGCTCAGGCCCCTTTCCTCTGCAGACCCCCCCCCCCCCCCCCCGCCCCCTAGTCAGCCTGCCCCAAGCTCATCGAATCCTGAATGACTGTTGTCCCTCTCTGTCAGCATGGCACACTTAAGCCTTACTCGTCCCTATATACTCAACTTCATTCCACATTAGGTTCCAAGGTCACGTGCAAGTGTATCCATGTCATCTGCTTAGGCACTTTTCCAGTTCAGCGCGGGGCTCTTAGGAGGCAATCAGTGAACGCCTAGCGATGGATTCTAACAGATCTTTACCCGTCGTGTTGAGAAGTGACTTGTGGTTCTGCAGCATTGTTGTTGGTTAATCCCTCCCTGACAGACGTGACCGTCCCTGTGTGCACCCCCCCATGTGCCTACACTGGACTCTTCTAGGAGCCTCATCTGCCTCATGTCCTCTGAGCCTCATACGGCACCTGGGACATGGTAAACTCAGTGAATCAGTGGTTCTGAGACCAGATAGATGGAAATGCTGGAACATCCTCATCCCTGTTGCGGATCGTATCTGTCCTTTCACAGACTCGCGACTCCTTGTTTTGACGTCCCATGACCTACCCTTTTTCCATCAGAGAGCCTCAGACCCAGTCTCTGTGTACTGATGCTCGATGGTATTTTAGTCTTTCACACCAATTTTAACATATTGATTGTATATACCTTCTGGAAAATTTATCCAAAATGTTAAATGTGCTGTCCCCTCACAGGGGAATGTGGTGATGGTTCTTTTTCAGGGGGGAGGTTAATATTTATTGAAAATCTCTGGACCATGGATTTTACTTGAGTTAGTTATATTTTCGCAAGTCTGAGAATTAACATTATCATTTCCACTTTACAGTTGAAAAAAATAAAGCTCAAAAAGGGTTAAATAGCTTGTCCCAGGCTAACAAGTGACAGAGGGAAAATTTGAAACCAGGTCTTTCTGATCCCAAAGCTTATGCTGCTTGTCTCTCTGTTCCCCGCTTAAATGTGCCATTAAATGGGAGTTCCCTTAATGGCGCTCAACGTTGAATAGGCAGTGTCTAAGCACGTTAACTCAGATAAGCTGGTGCTCATGTGGAAAGGCACAGACAAGGACAAGATGTGTATTGGTACTTTTGGTTCTAAGCAGAGATTCAGAGATCAGCTTCTAAGAGCCTCAAGCTTCAAGAGGATGACGGTTGAGCACCTAGGAAGATCCTTTGGGGGGCCCTCTGTGACACAGGGCTGCCCTGTTGAAGGTGTAAGTTGACCCTTGACTCCTCCTGAGAAAACACAGGAATCCCGTTAGGGAAGCATCCTCGTGGGCTGGGCTGCTCCACGCTCTCCCCTCTGGTGATGGGTTTGGTACAAGCCTCAGCCCTGTGTTTAGATTAGAGCCACCAAGAGCTACCGTGGGAGGCACAGATGCCAGTGCTCATAAGGGGAGGCACGGATGTTAGTGGGAAGCTGAAAATGCAGCTGTCAAACTCATATCCTCATAGTTAAGAAACCTTATCACTAACTCATATACGGTGTTCTTGACCGAACCTTTCTGTGCTCTGGTTTCCCCATCTACCAAGAATGCACATGCACCTAGATCTTAGGAGGCTGCAGGTGCAGTGGTCACAAGGTGCTCCTGAGTTCTTTAGAGGAGTGACAGAGAGGATGGAAGAGGCACGCTACAGAATTAGGCTTTATCATACGCTTTTACAGGAAAAAGTTAATTGTAGGAAGACTTTGCAGCAGCTTAAATGAACTCTTGCAAATACTGCAGAACTCCCAGAACACAGCTGACGGGCGTTCCTTGCAGCTGACACCCATCTCAGTCACCGTTGACAAGGGGAAGAGCTCCTCACTGACTCTGGGTCCTGTCGTCATTTTTATGATCAGACAATTTCGGAAACATGCTATTATTTTAAATTAGTATTTAAATATTCCAAAGCCGTGTGATTTAATAGCTCCATGTCAGTTTCAATTTTATGTTTACCCTGATAGATCCTCCTTCCTTTTCCTCTCAGCTTGAATATTTTAGATTTATCTTTCTGTCATAAGACAGTGTTGAATATAACAATGGCTTTTCTCAGCCATTTCTCTTCCTGGTCAAGATCTTCTTGAATTTTAATCCCAACTTTCAAGAATCTTCCGAACATATTACGTCCGTGTTTTGATAGCGTCTTGAAGTGTGTGAGCATAGTCGCTAAAGAACATGTCCTCCAACGCTCAGCTTAAAGATCACACCTGTGAACCACAGTGCGTTGTCTTCCCCAGTCTGTCTGATGCACGTGTCTAGACCATATCACCCCATCCGCTGGCCTCGGCCGTGTTTCTGTTCCTCCATGGGGTTGTAATTGTTCACTTGGAAATTGCAATAGATAGTAATCTGACAGGACAGACTTTTCTTCCTCACACTGCTGAGTCACGCCGCCCCTTGCTGGGTGAAATGTGAGCTTTTGGGACTTGAGCCCCTTCTAAGGAACCCTCCTTGGGGCTGTTATGAAGGCACTCCCAGTGGCTGTGGCAGGTCACGTGCACGGAAGACTGAAGTACTCCTTGAACGATGAGTTTTCAAAAACGAAGACCTCTACAACACGGGCCTCCTTTCCTATAATGTGGCAAAAGGTGCACTCCAGCTTTAAACTTAGACCACGCAGGAGAGAACATCATGGGGTTTCTGTTCTGTATTTCCTCCGCTTGACCGCAGAGCAGTGAGAGAAGGTTGCACTTTCAGACTGTTGCTGCCCTCTGCTGGTCTCTGCAGTCTGTGCTGCTGCAGCCTGAGGTTGCGAAACCAATTTTGAAAATAGAAACCTCTCCCTGTCTTCTGTGCGGGCTGCTTTCATGCCTTTCTTCCGTGACTGGAGCTATAGGTCTATACCATGTTTTATTTCATAAGACCTCTTGCTGAGCAAACCTTGATGATCTGCGAAACGCACAGCCTCGTGTCGGTGGACGCACCAGTGAGGAGTGTGTCCACCGCTCACTGTGCAGGAACTTTCCCAACCTATGCAGCAGGAAGGAGAAGGTGCTCCTTATTTCTTGTTTTTAAAAATTCATCTCTTTATGACATTGGCTGAGGAACAAGAGAAAACAACTGACTTTTACTTCCTCTGTTGCTCTGGGAGATTTCCTAAGGGCTCATACTGTCGTTTAAATTCCAGGTGCTGATCTTCTGAGCAGTTGCCTCCTGAGGATTTCTGTGCCTGGAAAATATCTGTCAACAGATTGCTCTCACACTCCTGTGTAAGTAGAGGCTTGTGCTCGTAAAATCAACCTCAAGCGAGTTTCGTTTTATTTTGTTCCTGGATGATTCCCCATAAATTTTTTTAAATGGTCATCAGGGTTCGATCTCTATTCCTTTTCTCTTAAACCCTCAACTCATAACTTAGCATTGGGAAAAGTCTATAACGTGAACTCCTGCTTAAAAGGAAGGGTACAGATCCCGTATTCAGGTCTTAGAATGGGAAGAGGAGAAGAAGGTAAAAAATATTAAAGATACTCATTTCAGTTAATTCAGTTGGAGATGCCATTTGTAGATCTGAGGGCGTCTTCCGATTTTAGTATTTGTCGGATTCCTCTGCAGTCAGCTGGGCTGACATGTATCCATGTACGATGAAATGGACGGAAGCAGGATCTGTGAGCTTTTTCCATTTACAAGCTGTGGCAGATCTCTTAGCCACCTCTCTGCTTATAATGTGCTAAGGGAAAAATGATTTATTATTTCTGTCATCGTGGCTATCATTTATTGAGTATTTACATTGTGCCATTGCTAGTTCGAATTGCTGTACCTGATTTATTTAATTGTCACAGCAACCTTAGGTGTGGTGGGTACTATCATCATCCTTATTTTAAACAGCTGAGGAGACTGAGACACTGAGAGTTAACGTAAGTTACCCAGGGTTGTGCAGGGAGCGAATTGCAGAGCTTGACATTCTGCCTCCAGAAGTCTACATGTGACCATGTCGCCATACTGCCTCTTAGAAACGGGGAACTTAGGAGGATAAACTGCTGGGCTGTATTTTAGAGACATTATTTTAGCACTGTCATAATCATGTGAATGAGCGTTGGGCTAGTCACTATGCTCTTTTGACTTGAGCCTCCTTTAGATTAGCGGGAAGCCAGGCTTTAGAGATGTGGCTTGCTTAAGGGCACACTGCAAATCACGTGTGTGGCTGAGCATCCAGGTCTCCAACCGTTCAGTGCTAGCCAAATCCTACTAATTTCCAAGTTGTCGCCGTCCTCTTGGTGGGTTGTTGGGTGCTGCTTCTGCTGATCAGAACCAAAGCTGGTTTTAATGGTTTGCTCATGTGCTTATTGGTGAAACCCTGAAATCGGAGCCAGTTTACATTCAAAGTTCCATCCGGCCACGTGGAGAATAGCCATTACAGTCTCTATAATGCACTGAGCCAGCAGAGACTCACGGCTAAAAGCCTGGGCCTGGATTCGGGCAAATCCCGCTTTGCACCCTGGTCTTGCCCTCCACAAGCTTTGTGACCAAGGGCAAGTCATGTCCCCGTTCTAAATCTCTGTTCCCTCACCTGGGAAATGGAGATGACACCACCAACCTTGTCAGGTGGTTTTGAACGTTGAGAAAATGCATATTAAAGCATGCAGCAGTATCTGGCGCAGAGTGTTCCAAAAATGGAAGCTGTCCCTATTTTTCAGAGTACCTTCCCGTCCACTTCTCAGTTCATTTTGTATTTCACCCTGAAAAGGCGCTCCGGGGTGCTGATCCATCTAATAAAATAAATGTTTGTGTAGTGCTTTAAAAATTATAGAATGTTTCCATATACTGAATTACGTATAACCCTAACAACCACTGCAGTCTAGGAATTTATGTCTCCATTCTCTAGATCAGGATAATCAACCTCAGAAAAATTAAATGATTGCCCAGGATCACATAGCTAGTAAATAGCATAGCCAGGACTTCAACTCAGAAGCGCGGCTCCGGGTCTTGCGCTCCTTGTTCATCTGCTTCCTGCAGGAAAGCTTTCACTAAAGGCATGTAAGTCGAGAGAGGACTTACA
Organism: Equus quagga; assembly: GCF_021613505.1. Lineage (NCBI taxonomy): Eukaryota > Metazoa > Chordata > Mammalia > Perissodactyla > Equidae > Equus > Equus quagga. The sequence continues at coordinate 109,821,184 of NC_060274.1, read as the reverse complement.
CCTCGGTGATCCAGCTCCATAGCAGTAACAGTTGCATCTCTATTCTGGTCTACTTTCTCCAGTCAGGACTGTTGGAGCCTGATGTCCGTAACATTTTGAAACTACGTTCTTAAAGAAGTCTTGTAGTCAGATACAGTCTCCTTGTGAAATCCTGAAGCCCCAAGGGAAGTTATCTTAATCCAGTTTGCTCATGCAAGAACAGACTGGCATTTCACTTCAATGAAAACAATGTATTTCCACTGTTCCGCTTTTGCCACACGAGAGTTACTGGTGTAGTTTATGGATTCACATTTCAGGCTCCAACTTTCCTATCAGATTTGGAAGAAAAAAATCCAAAGAAGGGCAACCTGCTCAGAAAGCATCATATAAAGTACGACAGTGAAGACTGGATTTTGAAATGGAAACATTCTCATGGCTTGTGGGCTGAGAGACAATTAGGAAGGATGTTCCTGAAAGGTGATGATTTTAATGCTGGGGATGGAGAGTTTTGCAATTTTAAGTGTGTTCTCTGTGTGAGAAAGAGTTGTTAAAAAATAACATTCCTTTCAAATGATGCAATACCTAAAAATTGTTGATGATTAAAATAGAAATACCCTGAGTTACAGAAATTCAGCCCTACAGTATCCTGGCCTAAAAAATGCAGAACAGTCAGGTTGATTGTTGGAGCTGGAGGATAAGGAGGCATGGAAACATGGTAATGTTCACTGAGTAAAATCTTTCCTCGCGGTTGAATGTCACGGAAAGACTCAGCAGAGCCAGCAGATAGCAGCTGCTGCCATCCTGTTTCCTTGTGCATGTCCTGGAAGGAGAATGAATGAGCCCCTATTAATTTACCAACTGGTTTTTTTTTTCGTTTCCCTGCTAGCGAACAATGAGATTTTTTTTCCCCTATGTTAATTTGGTAGCCAGTCTCTGCAGGCAGATCTATTTTCAGGAAACTGGCCTCTTGCTTTAGAAGATTACGTGAAAACAGAAGCCCAAGCTCAACTAAGTAACTCACTTTCCCCCCAAGGGGCTTAAAATCCGAAGGGAAGTTTTGACTGATCTCTGTGTTTATTATGCTTTATCTGCTGAAAATGGCCTGTCAAACTGGGCTCACCTGAAGAGACATAGATGCAAAAGAATATATCCATCTTTGTTCTTCTGCTGAATTCTGTAGAAAGCGTACTCAAACGATAATACAGAAAACTTACCATATCTATTTGTTTCTGCTAAGGGAGCAAAACAGTGTGGTTGTGTCTCTAGTATGGATACATGTGTGTGTGGGTGTACCTATAGGGGTGTGACATATATTTGATGTATGAGATATGTATGCTCTTATCAGACATAAGTAAAAGGAAGAAATCTGTTTTTTAGGAAAATTTTCCCCATAACCGAAGTGTCAAAATCATTTGGAAAAAACTTCTAAGTGGCAGTAGGCAAAAGGTATGACTACTCATTAGTAAAAAATAAACGGACCTTTTTGTTCTGGATTTCGGATTTTTTAACTGATGAGAATAATCTGGCTGCATCTGACAAGTTCAGTTACTGATATTACGAATTAGAATAGCATATACAGAAGGATGCCGTGGACCCTAAATCAATCACAAAGTTAGTGAAATCGCTATTTGAGAGTTCCAGTGATTCTTCTATCTTGGCAGTCTTTCAAGTTAAAATGCTTGAATTGACTATCCAGTTGAAATATTTAATTGCCAGTTACTTCACAAAGTATGTGCCTTTCTTTGCAGTCTATGAGCTGTTGCATCTTGGATGAAGTGCTTGTGACACATCTCTCTAGACCATAGTGTTCTGTTCCCTTTTTTCAGAGATGAAAAAACTAGTCTGGTAGTAGTAGGCGTGTGCAGTGGATGCTTCTCCATTATGAATGATGAGTTTGTGTTGGGATCTCCTATGAAGAGATAAGCGGTCAAGGCTATAAGGAGTAAGAACGTTCAAGTGAAACACCCTGCCCCTCCTGGCTTGTTAGCATCCTGCTGAGCCCATTTGAAATCATCAGCCACAGGCACTTTGTAATTAGAGGTTCTTCCCGTAAGCATTGTAAATGAGGAAAGTCAAAAGAGAAACTAAAGTTCAGTTAATTGATTTCAGCCAAGAGAACAGACTAAGTGAATGGTACAGCCAGGATTAGAACCTACTTTTCACCAGGTGACGCTATCATGATAAAACCCAAAAAAGATGGGAGAGTGTTTTAAGTTAAAAAAGACTAAAGAATCTTAGTGAGTGAACCTGGATGGAATCTGGGTTTGAAAACAAACAAAAATTATAAAAGACTTTTTTGGAGAAAGTAGGAAAAGTTAAATACGGACTGGATATTAGATGATACTAAGGGAATTGCTCATTTTCTTAGGAATGATAAAGATATTATAACTGTATGAAGAATGGCCTCATTTTTGGGGGGGTCACCTCATTTTTTTAGACATGCTCAAGAAGTTAGGAGCAGAGTGTTGGAATGGTTGTCAATTTACTTTCAAATGATTCAGCAAAAAATACATATATCTTACATAGAGATAACATAGCTAAAGCAAAAAATGGCAAAATGAATAATTGTTGAATGTAGGCGGTATGAATTTAGGAATTCATTTTTTTGTCATTCAAATTTAATGTAAGTCTGAAAGTTTTCATAACAGTTATAAAAAAGAACGCACATCTCTTTAGTTAAGTGGCCCTGGTTACATCAAGTATCTTCTTGGATCCCTGGGACACTAAAGGGAATGACAGTAGACTTCCTAAGAAAATGATATCGAGAACCATAGTGGGAGGAGAAAAGACTGTGGCCAAAAATGATTTGTTAAGGAGAGCTGAGAGTACAAAGCCTTACTTTTGGAGGTGGGAGAGGAGAATCTTAAGTAAAGCTAACAAAAATCCTTAACTCATAGATGCATCTAAGGAATTCCATTCTGGAAAAAAAAAATTAGAATCTCATTAGCGTCAATGTATTACTTACCTCTGAACTATTTCCAATGAGCTGTCCTCCTTGGGCCCTGAAGTCATAGTACTCTTTAGAATCAAACAAAACTATCTCCCAAGTGAAAGGACTAGGTGTGGGAAAGGGTTTCCCTCAGCTTCTCCCAGAGCACCTGCTTACTTTGTACCATTTATATGTATGTTGTGAGGTTCACACCACCTTCTAGTTAGCGTACGCCTGGGTCCTTTGACCCCAGGATGAGCTCTGCCTCTTCACCTGAGTCAGGGTTTCCCGTGACTTCCCACTGGGAGTAAATGGGTTCACATGTGCCCTTCCCTCTAAATGATAAAACTGAACCTTTGTCTGGGAAGCTCAGGAATTGAGTCCAGGCTTGTCCCCCAACACCAGATTTGGTGACATCAGTACATATATGTATGCGATTTGCTAAAGCTCTATTTAGACCACAAAGTAAATAGCTCATAACCAGGTTTCAACTTTTTCCTTTCTAGGTTGTCTTGAGTTGACGCTAAGAGAGCATCCTCAAAGAGAAAAAACAAACAGATCATAAAGCTTCTTCAGGAAGCTGGTTTCATATGGTGGTTTAGATTTAAATAGTGATTGTCTAGCACCATTTGAAATCAGTGTTCTTGGGGGAGACCAGCTGCGCTACCAGTGGCAAAAGGAGCGAATGGGACAGCCCTGAAGAATTTGAAAGCAGAGACCAGACGGTTGTGAGAAGTTGCCTGATGTTGTAGCTGAGCCATTCCAACAGCCTATTATAAATAACAAGTTAATTGTGCGGGATGTCTCATTATTAGTACTTTATACTCGTTTGTGTAATAAACTTTCTGGGGTACTTTTTCTGGAATTCAGACTTCATCGTGCTTGGGTGAAAGGGCCGAATATGTGGGGGATTTGTTCATCTTCGGGCCCTCCCAACCCACAAGTCCTCCTGTGACCCCTTAGAGGATGACTGATTTCTTTTGGTGTTCAGAGTCAATATAATTTTCTAGCACCATCTGAAATCGGTTATAATGATGGGGGAAGAGCACCGTGCAGCCGATGAACAGGAGAAGATATATCGGTGACCTTTGGGGCTGTGAATAAGAGACGAGAAAACAGAAATACAAAGTGGAAATACCAAGGTGGTTTTTCTTCTTTCAGTTTTTAAGTTTTTCATTGCCTTGAATTACATATGTTATGCTAATAAATGGTTAACTATTAACATATTACTAATGGTTATATTTTAGAGAAGTTCCACAGAATTTGTGGGGATTTTTGTTTTGATGCAAGATACCTAGAAAAAAAATGGGTGAAACCCACGACTGCCTTGGACCACGTGAAAGGAGAAGAGAGGGAGTCGCTTGTGTTGGCAGTGAGATGCTGCGTGACCGCATCCGTGGACACTCCCACCTGGTCATTTTCTTAAAAGGCAGCGCCAGGATCAAGCCGGCTAGAAGTTCAACCTAATAAGGCACATGAGGAAAAATGGTACAGATGATGAGGTTTCTGTGTCTGGGACAAAACTTAGTGAATATGTTTCAGTTCAGTTTAGAAAGCAAGGTGAAGAAAGTCACAGGTTGTACTGGAACTGTTTTCCTAAATTATACTTTCTTACTATGGGAGGGAAGTTGTTAGACTGAGAACAACAGAGTTTTCTAGGTCCAAGCAAAGGGGAGAAAAGGCTTAAGAGTGAGCTGTCTCAGCCACTGCACCTCCCAGGGGCATTATGCTCTTCTGCCCCCAGGTACCAATTCAGCAAAGGTCAGCCTGCTGCCAACACCGGCTGTCTCCCTGCGGCATCCTGGAGAACAGGAGGGGCACCTGGGGAAGTGTCAGGCCTTGTGCTTCTGTTTTCTCTTGGATCTAGAGAAGCTAGATGGCCTCACAGTCAACTGATACCTACCCTGCTGAACGCAGCTCAGCTCCACCTTTCCCGCCCTCCCTCCCACACCCACCTCTGCCTTTGATGCTCCTACCTCTGATTTGTCTGGGATGCCCTTTCCCCTCAGGGCTAAGACTCAGAATTTGTAGCTAAAACATTGTGTCCACCACACAAATCAGATGAGATCATTTCCTTCGTCGTTTTCTGTCCTCTGGTTATTTCCCCAAAACTCCGTCTTTTGCATTCTCGCCTGCTCTGTTTTCCCTGACTAATCTTACTTACATCCCTTGGTTCCAAATACACCCACCATGTGCTGATTCCCCAGAACTAGAGTTCTAGCCACAGATATTTTTCCAGAACTCAGTATTTCCAGATTTTCAGTGGCTCCTGGATAGTTGAACCTGCCATTTTAGACCTGTCTCAGTTTAATAAGCCAAAGCCATGGTTGTTGTCTTTTCAGGAAACCAGTTCTCCCTGCTCTGCCCTATGGTTAAAGCTGACCCCCCCTGCAATCAGATGACGTTTCCTGCCGTCCCCACCCCACCTCCCCCGCCACCCCCGCCACATCCACACTCACCAGGTCTGGTTGCTGCTTTTTCTCAACTCGCTAAAATCCACCCTTTTCTCTGTACTCTCATTAGCCTCCTAAGTGACTTTCTTGCCCCACTGCTCCCCTTCCGTCCACCGTTTATGTTGCCACCAGTTATCTTTCTAAAACACACATGTGACTTTCTTCCTTCTCCATCCTTCAGGATCCTCTCCCCTGTCTATACCACCACCCCCGTCCCCAGCCACCCCTTCTCAGGGCCTCCTGCTGCTGCTGACCCTCCAGGTCCCTTCACATTTCCAAACCTACATGTTTACTGCTTCCTCTGTCCAGGTCTTCCCGCTCCTCCTCCTCTTCCTCCTTCTCAGCCTGGGAGCTCCAGCTAATTCTTCAACCCCTGACTCAATTGTGTGCTTATCTTCAACGTTAAGACCTTGAGCACGGATTATAGCTTTCTTCTCTGTCCTCCTTAAGAACCTTATAACGCTTTCTTATTGCCCTGTGATTACTTGCTTACTCACCAGTCTTCTCTGCGGGGCTGTAAGATCCATGATTTAGGAGGGGCAGGAGATAACAGCAGCACATGCTGTGACAGTCATGCGTCGCTTAACCACAGGGATACATTCTGAGAAATATGTTACTAGGCGATTTGGTCGTTGTGTGAACATCATAGCGTGTACTTAGCCAAACCTAGCCTACTGCATACCTAGACTGTATGGTGCCAATCTTATGGGACCCCCTTGGTCTGTGTGGTCTGTCGTTGACTGAAACGTCGTTATGCGGCACATGACTGTACGTACATTCAATTCTTACTCACACATAACAACACACATATACAATATCCTCTGTGTAGATGTCTGTGGCAAACTTTCCTTCTGCGCTACTGCTTCCATTTTTTAGCCAATTCATAGTTTCTCTACATTTTCATTTGCCACATGCATGGGGGATGAAAACTACTTACAACAGTGACCTAAGTTAAATAGAAGAACATAAATTTGCTTCAAAGAGCATATATCCCTCTCTAAAACTTTAAATATGATTTTGATGTATCTTCCATTATGGATTATTCATGTGTTTTCTTTAGTCTATATGCATAAATAATTAGAAATTGGATATGTTTAATGAGTTAGGGAGTCATGTGTCTTTTCAGCTGAAGACACAAAAACAGACGTGCCCCAACTTAAAAAGGTAATAAATGTATGCCAAGCAGACTGAAGCCATTAAAAATAATAATTTACAGCTACTGAGTGCCAACCACACAATTACCGCCCGGCCCTCCAGACAGCCCTGTGAGGTGGGTAGTATATCTCCCATGTTATGGATGGGAAATAGAAGCACAGAAAAGTTAAGGAACTTGCCTGTGATTTCACAGCCTGTCAGTATTAGATTTGAATTCTAAATCAGATAATAAGTGGATGATGATGATGATAGCAGCTAATGCTGAGCCTTATTTTGTGCTAGCTACTTGCTAAGCACTTTACATGAATTATTTCATGTCAAAATAGTCGTATGAAGTATTATTATCATCATCATTCCCATTTTGTAGATGAGAAAACAAACTGAGAAGAATTAAATAATTTGTCCGAGGTCATGTAACTATCAAGTGTTTATGCAAGAGCGCAAACCCAGATCTCTCTGATTCTGGTGCCTACGCTCTTCATCAGTTGTGTTCTCTTCATAGTGGTAGATGTAATAATGTTGGGCGTGCTCATTTGGTAGGCAGTCTCTGAAATGGCCCGTATTGATCCCCACCTACTGCATTCATGCCCTGTGTGATTTCCTCCCCTTGAGTGTGGGCTGGACCCAGTGACTTGCCTCTTAGGGACAGAACACGGCAAAAGTGATGGGATGTCACTTCCGAGATGAGATTACAATAGACTGTGATTAAGTCGTGCTTGTGTTTGCTCGCTCGCTCGCTTTCTCTCTCTCTCTCTAAGGAAAGCCACCTGCCATATTAGGAACTGGCCAGTGGAGAGGCCCACATGTCAAGGAACTGAGGTCTTAAGGCAACAGCTCACTGGGACTGGGACCTGAGGCCTGCCAAGAGCCACATGAGCTCGAAGATGAATCCTCCTGCAACGAGTCTGGAGATGCCTGCAGTTCCAGCCAACACCTTGATTGCAACCTGTGAGAGACCCCGAGCCAGAACACCCAGTTACAATGTGCCCAGACTCCTGGCCCACAGAAGTTGTGACATAATAAATGTTTGTTGTTTTAAGCCACAAAATTTTGGGGTTCTTTCTTATGCAGCAATAGATAATTAATACAGCTCATAGTACCCGTATCTAGACTCAAACTTTCTGCTTATGGTACCTTATTTTTTTAGATAAACTTTCTTTGGAATAACTTTAGATTTACAGAAAAGTTGCCAAGATAGATAGTACAGAAAGTTCTCTCCCTCACCCAGTTTCTTCCATTGTTAATATCATATAACCATGGTGCATTTGTCAATGCTAAGAAACCAGCATTGGCACGTCACTCTTGAGTAAATTTCAGACTTGACTTACATCTCACTAGTTTTCCACTAATGTCCTTTTTCTATTCCAGGATTGGTGTCATATTTTTAATAGCCTAATGATATCAAGCTCCATAACTCTGTGTGTGTGTGTGTGTGTGTGTGTGTGTATAGAAAGAGAGAAGAAATATATATATATGTTTGCTAAAATTTTGGAGATTTATCCATAGATAATAAAGGGATATTAACAAAGTCTTTTAATGAGTCTTGTTTATAATTATTTGGAAAAATAACCATTATGTTAGCAACTGAAAATGTCCATTATGTGAAATTACTGATGGGGAGGTGGGAGTGGTGACAAATAAAGAATGATAAGACCCTAGCAAGTCAAAAATACTTTTAAAAAGTCAAGTATACCTTACTAAAAAGGAATAATGTTTTAATAAACTAAAACTTTTTTGATTTTCATTTCTTAATAACTGTATCAAATATTACCAGATTCAAAAATGGTTATTTTGTATTACAAGTTGATACAAATTGATTTTTATTTATATAATATGGAAGTACTTAATTTTCTTGTAACTATTTATATCCAAACTATTCAACTAAAAGTAATAATTCCCTTTTTTCTTAATTCCTATGCCGTGTGATCCTGGCCATTCACTTAGTCTTTCTGGATTTTTCTTTAGTATCGATTTATATTGCTAGAATTTTCCAGTGACTTAATAATGTACTACAACCACTTGATAGTTATGAACATTTTGCAAACAAAACTGTGAAAAAGGATAATAAACTTCCTATTCCCAATTGCTTAAACATTTAGCTGCATTATTTTGCAACATTTCCAGGTGACTCTTAAAGAACAATCTACATAAAAGTAAAATCTTTCAGGAAAGAGAGTGATGTTGCTTAAAGGAGAAAGGGCTTCCTACTTCTGCATATACCCTCTTGGTTGAATTTTTAAAATATGGTGTATAAATGATAAAATCAGTTGACAGGAGAAAATAATAAGCAGCTAAGATTTGAATAAATCCTAAAAAGTCATAAACAAGACAAGATTTTAAAAATCTTCTTGGCGACCTACTAAAAAACCCAAATAAGCCATAAAAAATGAAAATAATGACAGAAACAAACCTAAACTGAAAATAATGCGCACGTGAGCCCTCGAATCTTAGCAACTGAGGTTTGCTGCTTAGCTTGACCCTGAGGGGTTCAGCTCTTCTTTGTAGCTAGAATGACTCTCCTGATTTTCAGAAATTGACTACTGAAAACAAACAGACAGTGAAAGATGTTGCAGAAGGAGGGGATGCCAAAGGAGGTAGAAATGAAGTGTAATTGGAGAAAAAGGAGCAAAACACAGTGTAACCTCACTCACAACACATTGCTTCCCAGAACTCTGAATTCATTCTTTTCTGCATGTCTCAACTTTGAAATGAAAGTGTCACATGACAAGAAAGCAAGCTGTTAAGTTTACTGAAGAATTAATACTGTAATATTTGAAATATTCATTTAGCCAAAAAATAAAATAGGGATTGAATACTGTATAGACAGAATCCATTATATTGTGTTCTTTACAGTTTTTTGTTGAGGTAAAATTCACATAACATAAAATTCACCATTTTAAGCATTTTAAAGTGTGCACTTCAGTGGCTTTTAGTACATTCCTGACATTGTGCAGCAATCTCCACTAATTCCAGAACATTTTCATCACCCTGCAGCCATTACGTAGGCCCTCCTCGTTCCCCATCTCCCTGGAACCACTCATCTGCTCTCTATGGATTTGCCTGTTCTGGACATTCATACAAACAGGATCACACAATGTGTGGCCTTTTGTGACCGGCTTCTTTCACTTGGCACGTGTGTTTAAGGTCTACCCATGTTGTAGCACATATCTGTACTTCATTCCCTTTTGTGGCTGAGTCAAATTCCTTTGTTTGAGTAGACCACGTTTTGTTTATCCATTCATTGGTTTGATGGGCATTTGGCTGGTTGTTCTTTACATTCACGTTATTTCTCTCAGTGTCATACATGTCCAAAGACTAACAAGTTGGACATCACTGAGTCCTACAATGACAAAGGGCTGTCCTCTGCCCTCCCACAAGGAGCCACTGTCAGCCCATTTATCTGTTCTGACATTTCCCTCCATTTAAAATGCTCCTATTGCTAGTGTTTCATTTTGACTTTACTTTTTTACTTGGTGTATTATGGGAAATGAGGGTTTAGCTCTGACACCAACACTCATATATGTACTACTCCATTGACCCTCACAGCTTGATGACAGCACGATTTTTGGTTCAATCAAGAATTAGTGTTGATAATTATATAAATACTGTTGATAGCATAGCCACGTAGTTTTACATTTCCTTTTAAAACTTTCTAAATTCTGAAATCAATAATTTCATAATTTTTTATTTGCTTAATTTTCCATATACTTATTTAATTCCCGGTCTTTACTACAGAACTTTAACACCCATCTCAGCGTTCTCAGGCCCCGCCCACAATCATTCAGGTGCATTTTTTTCTCGGAGCCGTGCATCCTCCTGTGGCGAGCTGGACTGGCTGCTCTCTGGGCCCATTTCCCAGCCATCCTCCGGGGCTTAACCTCATTACCATCCTGGAAATAGCCTTTATTCTTTCCTGGGTTGGATTCCCCACCCTGGATCCCAGGATCTTTCTGGCTTTACTTTTAATTCTCATCCTCTCCTCTTACCGCTTTTTGTGCACACCCTTCAGTAGTGTCCTAAGAAAGGATTGCCGGGAGGTAATTTTTTGAGGCTTTTCATTTTATTCTTGTATTTTATTGATAATTTGACTAGTTACGGAATTCCTGACTGCAAAAACATTTTGTCTCCATTACTTGTTGTCTAGTTCTCAGTGTTGTTGAGAGGCCTGAGGCTGAGACAATGCTGACTTCTGGCACTTGTTCTCTGGAAGTTTTAGAGATTCTGTTTATCCCCTGTGTTGTTTGAATTTCATAATTTTGCGCCATGACAGAGGTCTTTTTCATTTATTGGCCAGGCATTTAGTGTCCATTTCAACCTGAAGGTTTATGTCTCAACCCTAGGAAACATTCCTTTGTTATTTCTTAGAGAATTTCCTCTCCTTATTTGCACTGTTCTTTTTCTCTAGAACTATTATTCTTCATGTGTTGGACCTCCTGGACTACCTCTGTGGTTTTTCTTATTTTTTCCTTTCCCGTTTTCCATCTTTTTGATCTTGTCCTACTTTCTGGGAAAATTCCCACCTGTGTTTCCAAAACTTAACACTGAATCCTGATTTCTGCTGATGTATTTTTGCTATCTGAAAGTTTTGGTTTTGTTTTTGTTTGTTTTAGCATTTGTTCCTGTTTTGAGGGTTCACATATGTTTCTGAGGATGTTAAATAGGTATTTTGTTTCTTTTTAAAGTTTTCTGCTCCCTACATTGTCTCTGTTTCTTCCAGGTTCTTCGTGTTTCCGGTTTTGGTGGTGTCTTTCGTGTTAGAGGTTTGCTCCGATGTCTGATGATCCTTGACTATCCATTCGTATTTAAGGATGGGGCCTTAAAACTGTTGGAAGCTCTCTATACCTTATCAGGACTTATCAACTGGTCGGCCTCATTTTAGGGTGTGTGGTAGGCAGAATAATGACCCCCCAAAGATGTCTACATCCTAATCCCCAGAATCTATGAAAATGTTCCCTTATGTGGCAGAAGGGACTTTGCACAGGTGATTCAGGTTAAGGCCCATGAGATGGGAGGGTAGCCTGCGTTAGCCAGGGGGGATCCATCTAATCACAGGAGTGCTTAAAAGCGGAGAACCTTTGCCAGCTGTGGTCAGAGGGAGTCGTGACTGTGGAAGAAAGGCACAGAGAGACTCAACGCTGCTGGCTTTGAAGATGGAGGAAGAGGGCCCTGAGCCAAGGAATGCAGTGGGCCTGTAGAAGCTGGAAAAGGTAAGGAAACAGAATCTCCCCGAGAGCTCTGAGAAGGGAGCACAGCCCTGCCAACACGTGGATTTACCCCATAAGACCTGTGTCAGACTTCCGGCCTCCAGAATGGGAAGACAATAAATCTGTGTTGTTACGAGCTGCTCAGCTTGTAGGAATTCGTCACAGCAGCAATAGAAAACTAGGAGAGGGTGCTCGGATGGAGATTCAGCTGTTTCCTTGAGGACTCCCAATATCATCATTTATAGGTTTGTTTGCTTTCTCTCTCTCGGTCTGGTCAGTTTCCTCAGAGATGAATCCCTGAGTCTCCTGCTGGGGGTTTGATCAGTGAGGCTCAGTCAAACAGAATCGCTACTGATTTTACCAGAAGAAAGTGTTTAATACAGGTATCATGGCCTCCACATTGTGGGAGTTGCTGAGGGAGGGAAGGTCTTTAAAGGTGCACCTAGGGAATTAGTGAAATTCTGGATACACTGGAGACTTGAGCCACAGCGCTGGAGCAGGAGAAGCTGGAGGTCTCAGTAAAATCTGAGAAGACACAGCACCTACCCACCAAAGGGGGCTGCAAAGTGGGAGCTCTGTGGGGAGATCCATGAACCCAGCGCATCTGACCACTGGAATGATGGAGTTCACTTATGCGTCCCAAATCTGAGGCACAATCCTCTCACCGGCAACTGGAACCCGGAACCATACAGGGAAAGGGGTTCTGGGAAACATGGTTCCCAGCCTTAGACGGGCATGGTGATTGGCCATGAGTTGACTGAGTTGTCCAGCACAGAGGTACAAGCCTGGCTGCCAGATTCTGGAAGCTGAACTGAGGAAAGAGTCTGGGAGTCTCACTGTTCAGAATATGGACTTAAATTTAACCCCTCTTTTTACTAAGGCACCTAATTCTTCCTTGGCTGTGCCTAATATCCCTAAGTCCAGAGCTGCTCCAGTACAAGCTCTCCAGAGTGTGGAACTTGTGTTGGGGAGGACGGGAGAGAAGACCAAAATTTAACAGAGGCCTTCTACAGACTCCCAGTCAGTCCTCTGTTTTCAGTCCCATCCCCTGAGCCTTTCCGCCATTCTGTACAGCTACCAGATGGCTGCTGGGAGCTTTCTTCTCTGGGGTCTTAGGTTCTGCCTTTTTCTGCTATGCTAAGGTCATTTCCACTTATTTGTCCATTCTCTAAGATTTCGTTGACAGCTCTCACCTGCTGCTGTCTACTCTTGCATTCTCTTTGTCCTTACTGGGTCATACTTATTTCATTCCTTTATCATCATATTAGTGGCATTTCAGAAAGAAATCAACAAAGCCATGTGTTCACCATGTTTAGCTGAAGTCTAATAAGATTTTTCAGATAAATAGTATGTAGTGCAAAGAGCTCAAAGTCAGGTGACCCAGCCTGTTCCAGCCATCTTACCCTTTTACGTTTAAGGAGCCCAGTTTTCTCATCTCTAAAACAAGTTGGTCCCTTGGAGTCCTTTTTAAAGACTCTAATGAAAGCTGTGGCCCCCTCCCTTAAAAAAAATAGTATAAGTACACATACACACAAAATTGAGTATGTTTTAAAAGATTCACAGGTCCCCGAAGGCCTTCCATGAACCCTTCAAAGGTATTCACCCCCAAGTTCAGAGCGCCTGGCTTAGATCATCTCTGATGTTGCTTTTAGATCTGACATTCTGATTCTCAATGCTCTAAGATTTAAATGCAATCGATTTCAATGATGACATTTCAAGCTGGCCTTTTTAAAAGTTAATGAAAGAGTTTTCAAAGTACTATTTATCAGGAAACCAAGCAAGCTTGAGTCCAAAAGTTACTCTGACTTCAGTTCAGAGAGGTCAAGGGGCTTAGAAGTTCAAGTGGCTTGTGGACTTCTAGATGGCTGATCAGCATGGCTAGTGGAAGGAGTGCCCAGAGATCAAAGAAACCCTCTGTTGTTTGCTCACCATGACCAATGCCATGGAATCGTTGCAAGAAATCTAGGCAGAGGCTTGACCAGCAGCATCTAGTGGCATCCAGGTGACATTAGCAGTGGCCTCCCTGACAGTGCACTTTCATGCTGTGTAATTTTGAATAATGGTGTCTAGAAAACAAGCTAAACTGAGCTATGGAGTAGGGAATAGCATCCCTATGTACCCAAGAGACCTTACATTATTTTTGGTCTTTATTTCCAGCTCTTCAGAACCTGAAAGGCAGCATAGCTCCTGGGACTGTGTGTGTGTTATACACCGGCTAAGGAGGAAGATGATTTGTTTCGGGCTGTGCGTAAGTAGCTGACAAACGGAACTGTTTTCTATATTGCTGAAAAAGATGAGAGGAATGAGGAGGACTCAATTTTGGCCCAGACCAGGAAGAACTCTTAAGGGAGTGGTCTCTACTAGCCAATCTCCAAGAAATTGGAGCAATAGTGCAGTTACAGTTCTCCACCTCTAGCCTCGAAGCGAGCTGAGTTCAGTCTGTGATGCTCATTGTCTTCCTTAGATCTCTGGTTGACGCTACTTGGAACCCAGGTGTACTGCTACAGTGGGATTATTGAGTGGATGGATGCCACACACCTGTAACCTTTGTGCCATCTTCCTTTGCCTTAGTAATTTTGTCCATCCTCTTCTTTCTTTTTCATGCTATAAATTTCTTTAGAGAGTTGAGTCTGCTGGCTAAAAGTTATGTTTGATTATTTCATATATAGTTAAAGCAGCAGCTCCACCAGCCAATCATTCCTTTAAAAAAAAAAAAAAAGATTTGAAATGGGCTTTAACAGTAGTTACCACATTCTACATCTGGAAAAGAGATATCAGAAGGAAGAACCGTGTCTCAGTACCCACATGGTGGGTCAATAAAAGTTGAGGAGAGGCTCTAGCATCTTCTATTTTATCCCATCTAGGCATAATGGCCACCCATCACTGTGGGTTTTGATTTTTCTGAGAATGGAGCTTAGAACTCCATAGAAATGGTGTTTTGTTACTAATTGACTGAAAGATTTTTTGGCATTGATTTTTAATTGCCATGATCTTCTTCTAGAGAAGTTCTGGGCTCCACACCCCTGATTTACTCTCTCTAAGGGCCAGCAAACAAACTTTAGCCAAGTGCTTTGGAGCCACCCTGCTTTGAAGAGGCTTGTTCCACCCAGGTGGCCTTAGTGCCCAATGGCCAACCCTGCCCACTGTGTGGAAACAATAGATCACTGCCTTAGCTGGCACTGTGCTGGTATGTGGGTGCGGTCAGGAAGCTCTGGGCCAAACTGTGCAGACATGTTGTCTCAGGATTAACATTTTCTAAAGCCAGAGAAGAGGTGAGGGTTCAGTAGGCACATAACTCTTCTTCTGGGAGGTGAAAGGGGTCTGTATGTGGACAGGGAGCTTGTTCATCAGAAGTCACATGAGAAAGTCAAAGAGAAGGAGGGAAGAAGGATGGCGATGCTTCTATTGCTCCTACAAATCCTGCCTCCATGGAAGAAAAAGTTGTCCACACAGTTATGGCCCCGTCCCAATCTGTATCAACCCTGAACATGTTGGACACCACCCACGATGGGTTGGGCAGAGATGGTGCAGGCCTGGCAGAGATTGAGTAGCCAGTACTATGCCAAAGCCTTGATGTGGCAGGAGGTGACAGGACAAAGGTATTGGACTGTGCCAGTTGGGCCCCAGCCTTCTTAGCTGTCAGAACTGGTCTCAGAAAAAAAGCACAGCCCTTGGGTATAGTTCTGTAGGAGGCATTTTTACTCTATGAAAACAGTTGCCTCTCCCTTCAGGCTTCCTTCCTGTGACTGAACAGGCCAGAAGGGAAGGTCAAGGGCAGGCATGAGAACAAGGACAAAGGAATGAGGTGTGGATGGTACATAGAGCCATGTTCTAATCCTAGCTCCCTTACTGACTTCTTGCATATGCAAAACAAACCAAAAAAAAAATAGAGTTGGGTAGAAAAACGGCTGGGAGAAATGTAAATGAATAGAGCTTTAACAACAAAACAACGAATAGATATGAGATTCCTGGGGGAACCTTACCCATGAATGACTTTGTGAATGACTTTTTTCACTGACTGTCCGTGAAAAAACAGTAGACCAGGAGTGACATCAGCATCACGGTGGAGTGAGTTCCCGTTGCTGCTCCCCTCTAAGTTACAACCAACTGGACACCCATTGGCCAATAGAGGATTCCCTACACAGCACAACAGGACACCTAAGAGATCCATGCACCTGTACATCTGAAGATGGGTGGACTAGACCCTGGGAAGCAGTGGAACTAGAGGAGCAGCCCCCCAACCCCCAGCATTAGCAATCTAGGGCTCAGATCTTCACACTGGCCCACATGCCTGTGAGTTATCATGGGGGCAGAAAACAAAAAAGAAAAAGAAAAAACAGGCACAGCTTTCTCCCTGCACATCTCCCAGCCAATCTACCTGCCTTCCACCCCCCATGTCTGCAAGCGGTTGTGGCAGGAATGGAGAAGGCAGACATGGCTTGCTCCCTGACTGTCTCCCAGCAGATCTAGCGCAAATGCCCCTCCCCCTCCTCTAGCAATGGCCGGGTCTTTCTCACGGTAGGGAAAGTATACAAAACTCAAATTTTGGGGCCCACCCAGTGGTGTAGTGGTTAAGTTCATGTGCTCCACTTCAGCAGCCCAGGGTTCACTGGTTCAGATCTTGGGCACTGACCTATATGCCACTCATCAAGCTATGCTCTGGCAGCATCCCACATAGAAGAACTAGAAGAACTTACAACTAGGATATACAACTGTATACTGGGGCTTTGGGGAGAAAAAAAAGAAAAGAGGAGGGTCGGCAATAGGTGTTAGCTTAGGGCCAATCTTCCTCACCAAAAAAAATGCATACCTTTAAAAAAAAAAAAAAAAAAAGCTTGAATTTTCCCAGCTGGAGCAGGGTGCCCTGACCTGAGTTCTCAAAACATGCCAGCTAGCGACAGAGACCGGAGGCTACACAGTGAGCATGAACAAAAACCTCTCCCTACTTAGCCCCTGCTCCCCCCTAGTGGTGGCAGGTGGAAAATACAATCAGAACTTCAGGAACCACAGCAGAACTGATGACCCAGCCCCCAGTGGTGGCATCCCCGACACCAGCTCCACCAGCAGCAGGGGCTGCATATGAGTCCCCAGGTCCCTCAGACCCCAACAGCAACACCTGTGAACCCAGCACCCCTAGTAGTAGTGCAGCCAGCATCCCCAGACAACCCAGGAGCAGCAGCACAGGTGGTGCATGGGACAGCAGCATCCAAGCCCTGGAGAGTCAGTGGAAGAACATGAAACCTAGGTGACCCAGGAAGCAGCAGAAGTGCTCACAGCCTGGTGACGGCAGTGGTGTCACCTGAGACTGCAGCAATATCATAAGCAGCAAGGCATGAACAACTTCAGAAGCACAAACAGCACAAGGAGGGCATTGATGATGCCTCTGGCAGAGGCGGTGAAGGGCGGAAAGTGCAGGTTCTCAAATATAACCAGAAGCAGCTCAGAATCAAAGTAAACAAAGCTTTCCCCAAATAAGAAAGGTGGTTACTACCACAAATGCACCAGCAGAGGATCAATTCATCAAACATCTTGAAGAACTACAGTAACATGGCAGAACAGAAGGAGAATGTCAGCTCTCCAGAAACCAAACTTGAAGTCACAGAAGATTACAATCTAAGTAACAGAGAATTCAAAATAAGTGTCATAAGGAAACTCAATGAGTTATGAGAAAACTCTGAAAGATAGTTCAATGAGCTCAGAAGTAAAATTAATGAACAGAAGGAGTACTTCACCAAAGAGATTGAAACTAAAAAAAACCCCAGAAATTTTGGAGATGAAGAACACAATTAATGAGATGAAAATTAATTCAGAAAACATTAAAAGTAGAGCAGACCACATGGAGGAGAGAATTAGTAACCTTGAAGATAGAAAGCTAGGAATGATTCCGGTGGACGAGGAGAGAGAATTAACTTTTTTTTTAAATGAAGAATTTCTTTGAGAAATATCTGACTCAATTAGGAAAAGTAACATAAGGACTATAGGTATCCAAGATGGAGAAGAAAGGGAGAAAGGAGAAGAGAGCTTATTGAAAGAAGTAATAGCTGAGAACTTCCCAAACCTGGGTAAGGAACTGGACATGCAAATACAAGAAGCTAACAGAACTCCTAATTACTTCAATGCAAAAAGACCTTCTCCAAGGCATATAATATTAAAACTGTCAAAAGTCAATGACAAAGAAAAAATATTAAGGGCAGAAGGACAGAAGAAAATCTAGAAAGGAACTCCCATCAGGCTTTCAGTAGATTTCTCAGCAGAAATCCTACAGGCTAGGAGAGAGTGGAGTGATATATTAAAAATACTGAAAGACAAAAAACTTTCAGCCACGAATACCCTATCCAGTGAAATTATCTTTCATATATTTTGGAGAAATAAAAGCTTTCCCAGACAAACAAATGCTGAGGGAGTTCATTGCCACTAGATGTGCCTTGCAAGAAATGTTGAAAGGAGCCCTCCTGCCTGAAACAAAAAAGCAAAGGTTTACAAAGATTTGAGCAAGGAGATAAGTAGACAGAATCAGGAAATTGCAGCTCTATATCAGAATAGGTTAGTAAACACTCAATTATAACATAAAGGATAAAGAGAAAGAAAGGATCAAAAATAACCACTTCAATTTGGTCACAAACTCACAACACAAAAAGGAATAATCTGTGACAACAGAAACATAGAAGGGAAAGAGGAAAGGGACAGATCCCACATAGGCTAATGGAGATAAGAGGCTATCAGATAAAGGACTGTCTCATCTAAGATCTTTTCTACAAACCTCATGGTAACCACAAAACAAAAAAATCAGAGTAGAGTCGCTAATTGTAAATAAAGAGAAAATTGAGAAAAACGTAACAGAAAACCACAAAACTGAAATGGCAGAAAGAAATACAAGGAAAAATAAACAATGGAAATATAGAACAATTGGAAAACAAAAGATAAAATAGCAATATTAAGCTCTCATATATCAATAATCACTTTAAATGGATTGAATTCACCAATCAAAAGACATAGAGTGGCTTGATGAGTTAAAAGACAGGACCCAGCAATATGCTGCCTCTGGGAAACACATCTCAGCTCTAAAGACAAACATAGACTCAGAGTGAAGAGCTAGAAGATAACACTCCAAGGAAATAGCAAGCAAAAGAAAGTGGGTATAGCCATACTTATATCAGACAAAACAGACTTCAAGATAACAAGAGACTAAGATGGGGATTATATAATGATAAAAGGGACACTCTACCAAGAAAATATAAGACTTATTAATATATATACACTTAACACAAGAGCAACAAAGTATATAAAGGAACAAAAGTCAATAAGGAAACAGTGGCCATAAATGAAACATTAGACCAGATGGACTTAATAGATATATATAGAACATTCCATCCAAAAATAGCAGAATACACATTCTTCTCAAGTGTGCATGAAACATTCTTGAAGATAGATCATCTGTTGGGAAACAAAGCAAGCCTCAATAAATTTAAGAAGATTGAAGTTATGCCGAGCATCTTTTCTAACAATGCCATGAAACTATAAATCAACTGTAAGAAAAAAGCTGAGAAGGTCAGAAATATGTGCAGCCTAAAGAACATGTTTCTGAACAACTATTGGATCAATGAAGAAATCAAAGGAGAAATAAAAAAATACGTGGAGACAAATGAAAATGAAAATACAACATACCAAAACTTATGGGATGCAGCACAAGCAATCCTAAGAGGGAAATTTATAGCAATACAAACCTACCTCAAGAAACAAGAAAAATCTCAATCTTACACTATCCGTAAGAAAACTAGGAAAAAAGGAGGACAAACAAACTTCAAAGTCAGTATAAGGAAGGAAATAATAAAAATCAGAGCAGAAATAAACAAAGTAGAGACTGAAAAAACAATAGAAAGCATCAATGAAACTAAGAGCTGGTTCTTTGAGAAGATAAACAAAATTGACAAACCCTTAGCCAGACTCACTAAGAAAAGAAGAGAGAAGGCTCAAATAAATAAAATCAGAAATGAAAGAGGAGAAATTACAGTGGACCCTACAGAAATACAACGTATTAGAATAAAATACTATGAAAAGCAATACACCAACCAATTGGATAACCTAGAAGAAATGGATCAGTTCTTAGAATCATACAACCTCTCAAAACTGAATCAAGAAGAGAGAGAACCTGAATAGACCAATCACAAGTAAGAGGTTGAAACAGTAATCAAAACTCTCCCCCAAAACAAAAGTTCAGGACCAGACAGCTTCTCTGGTGAATTCTACCAAATGTTCAAAGATTTAATTCCTATCCTTCTCAAACTATTTTGAAAAATTGAAGAGGACGGAAAACTTCCTAACTCCTTTTATGAGGCCAACATTACCCTGATACCAAAACTAGACAAGAACAACAACAACAAAAAAGGGAAAATTACAGGCCAATGTTGCTGATGAACATAGATGCAAAAATCCTCAACAAAATTTTAGCAAATTGAATACAACAATACATGAAAAGGATCATACACCACGATCAAGTGGGATTTATTCCAGGGATGCAGGGATGGTTCAATACCCACAAATCAATCAATGTGATACACCACATTAACAAAATGAGGAATGAAAACCACGTGACCATCCCAAAAAATTCAGAGACAGTATTTGATAAGAGCCAACATACATTTATGATAAAAACTCTCAATGAAATGGGTATACAAGGAAATTACCTCAACATAATAAAGGCCATATATGACAGCATCATACTTAATGGTGAAAGACTGAAAGCTGTTCCTCTGAGAACAGGAACAAGACAAGGAGACCCACTCTTGCCACCGTTATCAACATAGTGCCAAAGGTTTTAGCCAGAGCAATTAGACAAGAAAAAAACTTATCCAAATTGGAAAAGGAAAAGTAAGAGTGTTACTATTTGTGGACGATGTGATTCCATGTGTAGAAAACCCTGAAGAATTCACCCAAAAACTATTAGAAAATAATCAATGAATACAGTAAAGTTGCAGGGTACAAAATCAACATACAAAAATCAGTTGCATTTCTATACACTAACAATGAACTACCAGAAAGAGAGATCAAGAATACAATCCCATTTACAATAGCAACAAAAAGAAGAAAATACCTAGGAGTAAATTTAACCAAGGAGGTGAGAGACCTATACACTGAAAACCCTAAGACATTATTGAAAGAAATTGAAGAAGACATAAAGAAATGAAAAGATATTCCATGCTAATGGATTGGAAGAGTAAACATAGTTAAAATGTTCATATTACCTAATGCAATCTACAGATTCAATGCCATCCCTATCAGAATCCCAATGACATTCTTCACAGAAATAGAATAAAGAATCCTAAAATCTATATGGAACAACAAAAGACCCCGAATAGCCAAAACAATCCCAAGAAAAAAGAACAAAGTTGGAAGTATCATGCTCCCTGAATTCAAAATATACTACAAAGCTTTAGCAATCAAGACAGCATGGTATTGGTAGAAAAACAGACACACAGATCAATGGGACAGAATTGAGAGCCCAGAAATAAGACCACACATCTATGGACATCTGATCTTTTTTGACAAAGGAGCCAAGAACATACAATGGAGACAGGAAAGTCTCTTCAATAAATGGTGTTGGGAAAACTGGACAGCCACATGCAAAAGAATGAAAGTAGACCACCACTATCTCACACCCTACACAAAAATTAACTCAAAATGGATTAAAGACTTGACTGTAAGACCTGAAACCATAAAACTCTTAGAAGAAAATATAGACAGTACACTCTTTGACATTGGTCTTAGTAGCATCTTTTCGAATACCATGTCTACTCAGGCAAGGGCAACAGAAGAAAAAATAAACAAATGGGGCTACATCAGACTAAAAAGCTTCTGCAAGTCAGAGGAAACCATGAAAATAATGAAAAGACAACCCATCAACTTAGCGAAAGTATTTTCAAATCATATATCTGACAAGGGTTAATTTCCAAAATATATGAACAACTCGATTAAAAAATGGGCAAAGGATATGAACAGACATTTTTCCAAAGAAGATATACAGATGGCCAACAGACACATGAAAAGATGTTCAACATCACTAATTTTTAGGGAAATGCAAATCAAAACTACAACAAGATATCACCTCACACCCATCAGAATGGCTGTAATTAACAAGACAAGAAATAACAAGTGTTAGAGAGGATGTAGAGAAAAGGCAACTCTCAAACACTGTTGCTGGGAACGAAAACTGTTGCAGCCACTATGGAAAACAGTATGGAGGTTTCTCAAAAAGTTAAAAATACCATATGATCCAGCTATTCCACTACTGGGTATTTATCCAAAGAACATGAAATCAATAATTCAAAAAGACATATGCACCCCTATGTTCATTGCAGCATTATTCACAATAGCCAAGATGTGGAAGCAACCCAATTGCCCATCAACAAATGAATGGATAAAGAAGATGTAGTATATATATATATATATATATATATATACACACACACACACACACACACACACACAGTGGAATAGTACTCAGCCATAAAAAAGGCAAAATCAAGCCTTTTGTGACAACATGGATGGACCCTGAGGGTGTTATGCTAAGTAAAATAAGTCAGACAGAGAAAGAAAAACACTATATGATTTCACTCATATATGGAAGATAAACACATGGATAAGGAGAACAGATCAGTGGTTCCTAGAGGGGAAAAGGGTGGGAGGGGGAAGGTGAAAGGGGTAAAAGGGCACATATGTATGGTGACAGATAGAAACTGGACTGTTGGTGGTGAATATGATGCAATCTATACAGAAACTGATATATAATGATGTACACCTGAAATTTACACAATTTTATAAGCCAATATGACCTCAATAAAATAATGGGTTTTTTTAAAGTCATCACCAACCCCCACCCCTACAAAAAACCCCACTAGCCTCGTTTTTCCTGTCTAGAAGATAAGGTCAATAGCGATACCTCATTGAGATTTCTTGAAAGTGAAAGTGGCAATGTCCGTAAAGAGAAAAAGAGGGATTGTGACATGTATTTTGGCCTTTTTTAACTGAAGATGATATAGCCAGCAGAGGTGGGCTAGATTCTGGGTCCCCGAGTGAGCTTTTCCTGAGCTCATGCCTCTCCTCCCAGCAGTAAGAGTTCCTCAATGCTATGGAATGTGAGGATTGTGGTCTGCTGAGTTTTAGGAGTGTCCCAAAGGACCAGAATGTGTGATTTGTTCCTCTTTGCCTTCTGGAGTACAGCACTCACCCTGGGAAGCAGCTGTCTCCCAATTCCTTTACTATCTTAGCAATAATTCATTTGAACAAAGATTTATTGAGCTCCTGCAATGTTGCAGGCATGAGCCAGGCACTTAGAGGGGGATTCCCCTGTAACATGCCCAGCACTGTGCTCCTCAGGCCATTTCCACCTCCAGATCTTGGGAAACTGATTGCCGGTGCCATCTTTTCATGCTATTAAAAATCCAGGTGGTTCTCTTGGACAATGTTGATGCCACAACTTTCTCTCTGAAGTACATTAAATTCTGAGAAAGGGATTCTAGAAGGGGAAGGGGGGAAATCTGTTGTTTAATTAGATGAGAGATACTCTGATCCTTTTGCTGACCAGTGTCCTCCCAAGTCAGCCGAGGAAAGGCTGATTGTATGGTTTGTCCTTCCTAAACAAATTCCTGTGTGTCCATTTGTTTACACCACCTCCACATGAGAATCTCTGCTTTGTTTGTTTGCAGAGAGTGAGTAAAGATGGAGCTGCAGTTAGTGTCCATGGAACAGATGCAACACTATCTGCCTCACCCTACTTGTGACTATCCTCTCACTGGTTGGCAGGGCTTGAAGGAAGAAACGTAATCCACCCAAGCTCCCAGCAAGCAGCAAGCAGGAGTCCCAAGAGTCAAGACCAGGATCTCATAGCAAAGTGGAATTCATCTCTAAAAAGAGGTTTATGGCTGACCAGACTTCATCAGTTCAGATATGTCTGCCCCCATAGGGAAGGTGAGTGTATGGTCAAGACCAGAGCTCAGTATTTCAGAGAACTCTCTGGTTAGATTCCACATCAGAGTGAATTACTGTCCTGTCACAATTCTTGTAACACATGGTATCTCTGTTAAAGCACATAATACATTCTACCTTGGATTAGAGTCACTCGTGTTCATGTTTTTCTCACTTAATAGACTGTAAGCTTCTTGGTCAGGGTCCACATTCCCAGCACATGCCTAGCATAATGCAGGCATTCTGTGTTCAATTGAATTGGCATGAAGAGTGCTATATCCTCTTTAGAGGATTAACCTAGGATAAAGCTTTATATAAACACAAGTTTCCTGAGTGTCAGCAGTGAAGCAGCACCACACTGAAGTCAGGAACCTCCACTCAGAGAAGCAGAAGGCTCTTTGTGGTCATCGTCTTGGGAACTATGGCCTCCTTATTGTTATTTCCTAGAAATTGAGGGAAAAAATATTGTGCTTAATATGCATTCAATTTACTTTGGTGCCAGTTGGTTTTCTATTTAGAAATTTTCTACTGATATTCACATGGAACTCAGAAACTGGGAGCATCTTAATCCATAAATTTCAGCCAGAAATTCTCCCAAACCTTATTCCTCAAAAAGATCTCAAGGGAACAGATAAACTCTATAGCTTAAATACGTGGTTAGTAGAGTTACTGAATGTAAGATGGGCAAGCACTCTTCCCCATATCACCTTTAACACGTCCCATAACTGAGAGAGGTTGAATTTACTGCCTTTGTAGGAGGTAAATTTTCAAGATCAGGGGATTCAGCACCATGGTCAGAGCCACGGAGATTAAATCGGGGCCTGAAGGAATTCCTCTCTGTAGGAGGAAAACAAAGCGGATCTTTAGCTGAAGAATTCTACTTCCAAACAACGAGATACCACTGCATACCTACTAGCATGGCCAAAATTCAGAACACTGACAACATCAAATGCTGGCAAGGATGTGGAGCAAGACAAATTCTCATTTATTGCTGGTGGGAATGCAAAATGGTACATGCAGCCACTTAGGAAGACAGTTTGGCAGTTTTTTACAAAACTAAACATATTCTTACCACCATGATCCAGCAGTCATGTTCCTTGATATTTACCCAAAGGAGCTGAAAACTTACGTCCACACAAAAACTTGCACATGGATGTGTATAGCAACTTTATTCATAATTGCCAAAACTTGGAGGCAACGAGGATGTCCTTCAGTAGATGAATGGATAAATAAGCTGTGGTACATCCAGACAATGGAATATTATTTAATGCTAAAAAATGAGCTATCAAGTCATGAAAAGACATGGAGAAAACTTAGATGCATATTAGTAAATGGAAGAAACCCATCTGAAAAGGATACGTGCTATATAATTCCAACTGTATGACATTCTGGAAAAGGCAAAACTATGGAGTCAGTAAAAAGATCAGGGGTTGCTAAGGGGAGGGAGAGATGAATAGGCAGAGCACAGAAGATTTTTAGGGCAGTGAAAATATTCTGCATGATACTATAATGGTAAATACATGTCATTATACACTTGTCCGAACTGATAGAATGTATAACACCAAAAGTGAACCCTAATGTAAACTCTGGATTCTGTGTGATAATGATGTGTCAGTGTAGGTTCATCAGTTGTAACAAATATACCACTCTGGTGGGGGATATGGAAAGGCTACGCGTGTGTGAGGGCAAGGGACTTATGGGACGTCTCTGAGCCTTCCTCAATTTTGCTGTAAATCTAAAACTGCTCTTAAAAAAATCTTAAAAAATTCTCCTTCTTACCCCACTCTAGTGGTCTTCAAGCCAATGGTTAGGTCACCCAGAGAAAAGACCCTAGAACCCCCAGCTCCATGCTATGATAGGCACCTCTCTTCTGTCTTCAGGTGTTGCCTGGACCAGGACCCGGATCCACAACCATAGGTCTCAATCTGAACTTAGCCCATTAAGGATCTTTCTGACTTTGGAAGTAAATGCTTTACCCACATTGATTTTTGGTGTCTGCTAATCTGTGAAATGAAAAGAGCTATCATATCTCTGAGTGTGTTAATCCAAATGTCTGAGAGCTCCTCCAAGACAAAGAAGATGGGAGGCTGGCTTCAACGGCCCTGGAGGAAGATCTCTTGGTCCCAGAATCATATCTTTGCCCCTCTTCATGGCTCTTCTAAGGGAAAAGTTAAACTGATGCAAGTCCAGATGGCACTGCAGGGACAGAGAGGAAAGAGATAACATCTGTTGAGCATCCCCTGTGTACCAGGTGTGACATGGAGATTGCCTTGTTGCGACCTCACAGCAGCCTGATGCAAGTTAGAGTCCCTCTCCAGCTCCCTTTCACAGGAGCATGCGCACAAATGTGGATGCAGTGCACGGCCGGGTGGAGGAAACCATTCTTGTTAATATCTGTGTGCCTCACATAATACATACCTTTCTAAAGCGATACAGGAGTTAAGCTTCACATATACATTCTATTGTCTTAGATCAGAGAGCACATCATTCAAGTGTTTTTTTTCTTATTTCAAAAAGTTTAGAATCCAGCAAAGTTAGAGGTGGAACCCTTCCTCTGGGAATATAAAATGTTAAATGAAACACTTGGTAGTAGATGACCAACTGCTTCTCTGATATATACTGGGATGTATAAAATTGGAGAAGACAGAATGTATAAAATTGAAACTGCAGTATGAATATTGCAAAGTGACACAGGACACACACTTTGTGTCCTCACAGTGCTTGACTGCAGCTGCAGACGCAGTGACGGGGTTGCTGGGCGGCAGATCAAGGATTACATTCCGCAGCTCAGGCTTTCTTCACAGGATTTATGAGTTAATGACTGACTATTAGTTGAGTGCCTAGAGTGCTTCAAGATCTCCCCAAATTCTCCCTTTTTATTCTTCTTGCAAGTTCTAAAACCAGATGCTTCTTTTATGGAAAAGTCTAATTGCTGTGGAATCTAATGTATGTCCTATTTTCATATCCAAATATCCTCCTTCCTGTTTAATTTACAACATTCCCATGACTCACCTTTCAGTTATGGTCCACAAGGCACCACACCTTTTTGGGTCCCGCCTGCACATATTGCTAAGTGTCTTCAACTTTGGAACGAAGCATCCATGAGTCATGTTAATAATATGAGATGCTAAAAGAGACTTGTCTTACAAACACAACAATAAATGACAAATTAGATTTTTTAAAGCCCCATCTGCTTCTCTCCCATGCCCCACAGCCTATACTTATAAAACTTTCTGTAATTTCATGGCATGAGGCGTGCCTGGAAAACTCATCATAAGATAGCATGTGCCTAGTTAAATATTTGTTGGTTCTAACATCTTAAATTATTTTTTAATTAGTAAAAAGGGGCAAACAGAATTGAAGCCTAGATACTTAATGGGTAATATAAAATGAACAAAGCAGTGATGAATAAAGCAACAAAAAGTGAAAGCTGTGTGTTCTGTGTTTTTCTGGATAATTTCCCAGTGTTCACTCAATTTGATGCTAGTATAAAAAAATACTGTACATAAAATCCACATTTCAAATAACTCTTGTGGCAGATATCTCCCTTCTTCTCTTTTCCCATCCTAAAAGAATACGAGTTTTGTCCAGAGGATGAGAGAAAATATATCCCCCACTAAAAATACTTGCCTAACACATGAGGTGGCCTTGTGACAGGTCTGGTCAGTGATGCTAACAAGTCTTCTAGGTATTTGTGTGAAAGCTCTTGTGTTCCTGATCTGGGTACTGTGTGCTTTTCCTGCCTTGAGTGCTAATGTGAAGACTGGCCCTGCAGCAGCCCTCTTGCAACCATGAGGTGATGAGCATGAGAATAACAGCTGGAGGATGGCAGAGAAATAGGATGGGAACCTGTGTCCAGGATGGCGCTAGTGATGTCTTTACCAGCCTTGGACTTCTTATTACCTGAAATAAACACCCACCAGACTTGGTTAAGCCACTGTTAATGTGGTTCTTTGGTGCTTGCTACCAAATGCAACAGTAACCAATACAACCTTGCACATATCTTAGTTTCTGTTTCTAAATCCCCAAATTAAAGTTATACATTTCTCTCAAATTCAGAGAGAAACTAAGTAGCCATGTTACCTAATTTTGGATCTGGACTTTGAAGCTCTACAATAACCTGCTGAATTCATTACAATCAACTAGAGATAATAAATACCAGAGTGAAATATAAAAAAAAGAACTGATAAGTGTATAAGTAATTACATATGAAGAGTTGCTGGATCTCAGGATGAAGGACAACGACTTATAAAAGCAATGGACTTATACTCTTTAGATTGGCAAAAATCATCACCTGACAACTCCAGCATTGGCAAGGGTCTGGGGAAGTGGGATCTTGCGTACTCACTGGTGAGTCGGTGAACTGGTGCAACTACTTTGGAGAGCAATTTTCCACATTTAGTAAAGTTGAGGAACCTGCCCAATGCCCCAGAAAGTCTTACACATGTGCACGAGAGATGTAGAAGAATGTTTGCTGTAGCACTGTTTTATAACAATGAAAACCTGGAGATAATCTAGGTGTCCATCGATAAGTGTATGGATAAAAGCATTGTGATACAATCATAAGACAGTAAAATGAAAAACAAAGGCAAAACCCAGATCTACACACTGATGTGCAGAGATTTATTGGTAAGCTGCAGCCAGCTCACCAGAACCAGTTGTTAAAATTTCAGGAATTTTGTGAGCTGGTTGATATTATATCAGTAGCTTGAGATCAGCCATGTTAGGAGTGTTTACAACATGGAAATTAGAAAAAGCTACAAATTACCTCCTTGCCCCCCGCAAGAACTGGTAAGTATTTGCCAGCACGTTACTGGATAGATGTCAAAAGACATTATTCTAGAAGGCAAGTTGCAGAATGATAGCAGTATAGTAGCACATATTTAGAGCTGAAAAACATAAAGAAGTGTTATATATTTGTAATATCAGTAGAAATAAAGTATAGTCTAGAAGGATAAATGCCAAATTGGTGCTAAATAGTTGTTTCTGGAGAAGGAGGGTCGTGTAATAGGTGTGGTGAAGGGGGAAAGGGGGCTTGAACTTCTTATCTGTTATGTTTCTTTCTTTTATTTTTAAATACCTAAAGCCAAAAAAGAAAAATGTTAATTATGAATGGTAAGTATAAAAATGTTTATTATTCTCTGTGCTTATCTTCATTATTTAAATTTTAAGATAAAGGCAAAAAAATGAAATAGGAATAAAAAAATATGCATATCATATTTCATTGACTTCAAGACATCATTGAGGGGCCGGCCCCGTGGCTGAGTGGTTAAGTTCACGTACTCGGCTTGGGCGTCCCAGGGTTTCGCCAGTTTGGATCCTGGGTGCAGACATGGCACCGCTCATCAAGCCATGCTGAGGCGGCATCCCACACAGCACAACTAGAAGGACCCACAACTAAAATATACAACTATGTACTGGGGGGATTTGGGGAGAAGAAGAAGGGGGGAAAAAAAGATTGGCAACAGATGTTAGCTCAGGTGCCAATCTTAAAAAAAAAAAAGCCATCATTGACTGTAAGATGCACTATTATTTTATATACCACTAAGAAAGAACTTTGAAATTTTCCATTTAAAATCTGTTGATGAGGGTGTGCAGAATCATACATTGCTGGTATGAATGTAAAATGGTGCAACCACTATAAAAAGCAGCTTGACAGTTCTTCAAAAATTTACACATAGAATTACATAAGACCCAGAAATTCTGCTCCTAGGTAAGTGTCCAAGAGAATTGAGAATATGTGTTCAAGCAAACACTTGTACACAAATGTTCATTGCAGTATTACTCATAATAGTAAAAAGATGGAAACAGCCCCAATATCCATCAACTGGGGAATGAATAAATAAAATGTGGTTCACACCCACTAGGATGGCTAGAATCACAAGACATAATAAGTATTGATGAGGATGTGAAGAAATTGGAGCCCTGGTACATTGCTGGTGGGAATGTAAAATGGTACATCTGCTTTGGAAAATAATTTAGCAGTCCCTCAAAAAGTTAAACATAAAGTGACCATATGACCAAGAAATTCCACTCACCAGTATATATTCAAGAGAAATGAGAACACATCCTCAAAATAAATTGTGCATGAATATTCATAGCATTATTCATATAGCCCTGAAGTGGAAACAACCCAAACATGCATCAGTTGGTGAATGGATAAACAAAATGTTGTATAGCCATATAATGCAATATCATTCATCATAAAAAGAAGTGAAGAACCAATACATACTACAGCATGGATGAACCTTGACAACATTGTGCTAAGCAAAATAAGCCAGACACAAAAGGCCACATGTTGTATAATTTCATTTATATGAAATGTCCGGAACAGCAAATCTACAGAGACAGAACGCAAGTGAGTGGTTGCCAAAGGCTGGGAGGAGGAGGATGGGACGTGACTACTTCAGCAGGGACAAGGTTTCCTGGTCTGGAATTAGATAGTGGTGGTAGTCGTGCAACATTGTGAATGTACTAAAAACCACTGTATCATATACGTTAAAATGGTGAATTTTATGGTACGTGAATTTTTCCTCAAAAAAGTCATTTAAAGTATGTCATGTCAATTTTAAGATGATACTGATTTCAGAGACACTGCAGTGTAGATAAAATGTGTCTTAGAGTTGATGAAATGTGATATATTTTATTACAGAGAAATTTGAAGCTTCCGTACAAATAGCATTTTATCAATTAGGAAATGAGTTTGCTGCATATAGCAGAAAAACCTGTAATAACAATGGCTTAAACAAGTTAGAAGTTTATTTATTTATTTATTTATTTATTTATTTATTTATTTATTTATTTTAAAGATTGGCACCTGAGCTAACAACTATTGCCAATCTTCTTTTTTTTCCTGCTTTTTCTCCCCAAATTCCCCCAGTACATGGTTGTATATTTCAGTTGTGGGTCCTTCTAATTGTGGCATGGGGGATGCTGCCTCAGTGTGGCCTGATGAGCAGTGCCATGTCCATGCCCAGGATCTGAACCAGCAAAATCCTGTGCCACGAAGTGGAGCACACGATCTTAACTACTCGGCCATGGGACCAGCCCCAGAAGTTTATTTTTGTTTCACATAGAAGAAGTTCTGATGTAGACAGTCAAGAGCCTGTGAACTATCTCCATGGTTTGTTCAGGGACCCAGATTCTGATATGTCTTATAGTCAATATTAGGCTTCCATCCTCAAAGTTACTTTATGCTCCAATAAGGCTGCTGGAGTGCCAGGCATCACTTCACATTCCAAGTGTGCAGCAGGTAGAGGAAAAGGACAAAATGCCTTCCTCCCAGCTAAGTCAGCTGTCTTTGAGTAGACTAAAGGTATTGTTAAATAAATGTTCATATATCCATAAAACAGGAAAAGTTCTATGAAGGCAAGACCCGTGTCTGTTTTGTTTATCAGTGCATCCTCAAGAGCTAGTACAAGGCAGAGTACTTTCAAGGCACTAAAGAAGTATGAAATGAATGGATACATGCATGGAAATGGATAGATGCCTCATACAACCACTTAGATATTTTCAAAAATAAGAAACAGGGAAATGTTCATTACAATATAATGTGTGAAAGCAGATTAAACTGTATTTAGTGTAATCCTAATTGTATTGAAAACATATTTGTGTGCCTAGAAGAAAGGATTAGAAAGAAATATACTAATCTAGTAAGTGATTTTCTAAATATGTAGTGAAATAGCTCTGATTTTTAAATATTTCCTCATACTTTTATACATTTTCCAAATTTCTGAAATGAGCCAGAGTATTATTTTTCTAATTGGAAAACAAATAAATAAGCTTAAAAATCAACTAGAGGACGATTACTTCCATCTTAGTATTAAAACCAAGTAGTGAGCTTATCAACCAAAGAGAGTAACCAACAGCCACATATGCTGTGTGCAGGCCAATAACCCTGCTTTAGAGCCTCCTAAATCCAACGCGTTGTTTTACAAAGGGGGCAAGGGGATGTAGACAGCTGCAGGTGATGCCCACATGGAATCAGGCCTATCCCTATATTTTGGGGTAACAAATTGATTCCATACCCCATATCTTAGTTTTTTGAACCTAATAGTTGGGCCTATAAACACTCATTCTTTAAATGTGAAGGCAGTTTTAAAGCTTATCTCAGTGAGAGTCGTCCATCTATCAAAGTGGACTGATTATCTGCTTCCAGATCTGCCCTGTATCGCTTGGAAATGATTAAATTGAACTCAGCACTTCTCAGCTCAGTGCAATCACCACCACCCCAGAATTGTCTCGTGTTTTCCCACTGTTATGGGCTAAATCGTGTTGCACCTGGCCCCGTAAATTCACATGCTGAAGCCCTAGATGCCAATACCCCAGAAGGTGCCCATTTGTAGATAGGGTCTTTCAGGAGGTCATTAAGTTAAGATGAGGTCATAGGGTGGGCCCTCATCCAATAAGACAGGTGCCCTTATAAGACAGCTTATAAGGAGATTAGGACACAGACAGACACAGAGGGAAGACCATGGTGAGACACAGAAGGTGGCCATCGACAGGTGGAGGAGAGAAGCCTCAGAAGAAGCCAGCCCTACTGGCACCTGATCTCGGACTTTCCAGCCTCCAGAACGGTGAGAAGTACATTTCTGTTGTTTAAGCTACTAAATCTGTGGTACTTAGTTATGGCAGCCGTAGCAAATACGCCCACTCCTCGTGTTAATTAGATGTTTGGGGACTGTGATGGTTAATTTTTTTGTGGCGACTTGGCAAGGCTATGGAGCCTAGTTGTTCGATCCAACCTCAGTCTAGATGTTGCTTTGAAGGTATTTCCTAGATGTGATTAACATTGAAATCAGTAGACTTTGAGTAGAGCAGATTACCCTCGTCGTGGGTGGGCTTCATCCCATCGGTTGAAGGCCTTAAATAAAGACTGAAGTCCCCTGAAGAGGAAGGAATTCGGACTCCAGACTGCCTTGCCTCAAGACTGAGACAGCAACTCTCACTGGAATTCCCAGCCTGCCTGCCCTCAGGTGTCAGACTTGATGGTCCCCATAATCACATGAGCCAACTCCTTCAAATGAATCTTCTCCCCCCAACCCTGCCCCACACATACACATAGACAGCTCCTATTTGGAGTCTCAGAACCCTGACTAATAGAGTGACTAAGGACTGATATTCCATGTTCCTAACTCTGTGCCCTTGTACTTGTTTTATGTAAAGTATCTATTTACTTATTTCCCCATTTGTGAGTCAAAGAGCTGGTCAAATACTTGCATCCAAGCAAATTAATTCATCAGTGTGCTGTTTGTTCTTATGTTTTAATGATGACATTGAGCTTTGCTAGCGGATGTCATCAGAGAGCCTGGAGGAATGAAGAGAGATCATTCATCCAGACGCCTTACAATTTACACCCACAGTGTGCTGACAGCCAGTAAATTCCAACAGAATGAACAATTATGGTTATAATTTTAAAACTGGCTTTGTTATGAGCATCCTGCTCTTGCCTTTTGATCGTGCCTAATCTTGTTCTACCCTGTACATTTACTGCCTCACTTCTTTCTTCAGAAATGGCAAGTTTTCTTTCTGCTCTGTTAAGTACATAACTGAGCTGCTAATCTGGAGAGAAGTCAGCTACAGATGCAGAGGGTTTGGCCAGGAGCAGAAGCAGAGATGTGAGACCTGAGAGTCAGGCAGATGTGGGGAATGCAAGGAGCATGGCATGCTTAGAGGGCAGGGCATGGGAGCAGGGGGCTGAGGAAGGCCCCCATGCTCACCTGTAACCAGGAGCATTTATTTGTGAGACCAGGTGACAGAAGATAGCTGGGTGACCTGATGAAGGGTCAACAGCTAAATAAAGCCAACAGAACTACATGGATTGCACTTATGACATGGCTTTCTTGTCACTTTGCTCTAAAGGTCACTATCCAAAAGCTTTCCTTCCCTAATACACCTGCAAATTTATTTCTAAATTTGAAAAGGCTTTCTTTGGGGGAAGGTGTTGACAAACAAGAGACACCTCGGTCCTGATGAAGAGTGACACATGTGGGGTAGAGCAACGAGGGGCTGGGCTCTGAAATAGAGAGGTGAGGCAGCCCCCAAGGCAGACACCAAATCTATTTGAGAAGTCTTTTTTTTTTTTTTTAAAGATTTTATTTTTTCCTTTTTCTCCCCAAAGCCCCTCGGTACATAGTTGTATATTTTTAGCTGTGGGTCCTTCTAGTTGTGGCATGTGGGATGCCGCCTCAGCATGGCTTGATGAGTGGTGCCATGTCTGCACCAAGGATCCGAACCGGCGAAACCCTGGACTGCCAAAGCAGAGCAAGTGAACTTAACCACTTGGCCACAGGGCCGGCCCCTATTTGAGAAGTCTTGCTCACTAGAGCACTAAGAAACAACACCATCCAATAGGGATATTTTACATCTGCACTATCCAATATGGTGGCCTCTAGCCACAGGTGGCTACTGAGCACTTGAAATGTTGCTGGTGAGACTGAGTGACTGAGTTTTAAATTTTAAATAAGTAAAACGTAAGTGGCCACATGTGCTAGTGGCTACCATATTGGACAACAAGCCATGCATTCTTCATAACACATTGATTGATGTGTCTCACAACATACAGTTTGTGGAGGGCATGCTGCAAACGAATGAACTCACGGATCCTCTTGCTACTGAGTGACCTATATTTTAATTATTAGCAATCTGTAGAGTTGGGTGGGGCCAATGAGAATGATGGCGCCTCCTGAAGACCCTAAAACACTGGGGGGTGAGCTTACCCACCTAGCAAGATCTAATCTGGGAAGCAGCGAATTGAAGCATCTTTTGCAGGAAACTCTATTATTTACGTTCGTCAAATGTGCATAATATAAACCCTTGTCTGGTAGGCATTCACAAGTCAAGAAACAGAGTTAAAACTTCTTCCCCATGGTCTCTTTCCAAAGGTGGGATTTTTTTCGCTATTTACTTCAATTTTTGGTAGATTCAGAAGAAAATTCCTCTAGCTGTTGGGGAGCTTTCTAAATAGGAGAAAATAATATTTGTCATGCTTGTTTTGGGAGAATTTTTGTTCAAGTGATTAGAAGTGAGATGAACTTGGAATGTAGAAATATCTTGTATTTGAAATGATGGCAGAAGAATATTGAACAAGAAAATAAGTTAGTATCTGGTCCCCAGAGTGACTGTGTACACACAACCTGGTTAGTTCGTAGAGGAAGGAAATGTGCTTCGCTGGGAAATGTGCTGGGCTAAGCCAGAGATTCAGAAGTTCTGGGGCAACAACTCTGCTTCCCCTCTTTAAGGAAGGGGAGCCACTCAGTTAGCATCAATGGGCCGCCTGGGTTTCACCTATACAGCTGGGAAAAAAGCCTTCTCAGAGTTTCTTTGAGGAAAAAAACTAGAATCATTATAAACATTATAAAGCACTTGAACAAATGCAAAGTACCCCTCAACATAAATTATAACAAAGGTGTTAGTTTTTTTTATTTCCCTTTTTGGAGGGGAAATGGAGCATTATTTGAGTA
This sequence comes from Equus quagga, assembly GCF_021613505.1. Lineage (NCBI taxonomy): Eukaryota > Metazoa > Chordata > Mammalia > Perissodactyla > Equidae > Equus > Equus quagga. The sequence continues at coordinate 109,786,041 of NC_060274.1, read as the reverse complement.
GAACATAGAAGTGGTTCAATAGCGCCATTACAACTGAGTCCCTAAAATATTAGGGGACTTCACAACATGATCCCAAGGTAGGAAAAGTACTGCTTGGTTCCACATGCCAGTTTCTAAAGGAATTATTGTAGATTGAGAAGGAAGTGAATGGTTTCAGTATACACTGTGACCGGCTTTCAAATCATGATTGTGACCTGAGTTATTTCTGAGCAATTGCTAAACACATTCTTTCACTTTGAGTGCTGGGGTATGTTGATTAAGTCCATCTGCTTGTACCCGCTAGAAGGCACCATCTCACATTGTTCTGGAACTGGTCACTGAGTCAGACTGAGTAATCGTAGTTAATACATTTGGTTTCCATCTCGTTTATTTTTCACTCCATCCTCTGTATCACCCCAATTTCTTCTTCTTCCCTCAGAGCCACTTGAGCATCATCCTTAAACCTAAAGAGCAAGAAAGAAATTTCCATGTTAGTAGAGGAACTCCCCCAAGAATAGGGGGCTACGTAATTTATTGTCCAAACCGAGGCACGTTAGGGAATAAAAAGGAAGCCTTTTTAATAATTGTCCTGGGGCAGCAAGTATGAACTGATCACCCTAACTAAAGAAACAAAAAACATCTGTAAAGACGGTCACCCTCATCGGTTATCAAAAAAAATAAAGTGAGTCCACCATATACCTACCAGATAAGCAAAATCGAAAAAGTACAATACTAAATGTTAGCAAAGACACAGAACAGCTGGAACTCGTACTGTTGGGAGTACATTTTATAATCACTTTTGAAAACAATTTGACATTATCTAGTAAAGATGAACATTATATGCTATAATTCCGCAATTTCAGTCTCACAAGATGTGTACTAGAATAGTCAGAGAAACATTGTTTTTTGTTTTTGTTTTTGTTTTTCTTGAGGAAGATTAGCCCTGAGCTAACATCTGTGCCAGTCTTCCTCCACTTTATATGTGGGTCAACGCCACAGAATGGCTGATGAGTGGTGTAGGTCTGCACCCGAGATCTGAACCCATAAAACTGGGCTGCCAAAGCAGAGCGTGCTGAACTTAACTACTCTGCCACAGGGCCAGCACTGAGAAACGGTGTTTATAAAACAAGCTGGAAATAACACAGAAATACCTAAAGATTAAAATGGATACATTTAAATAATAGCTACATTCATCAATATAGATAAACCTTTAAAAAGTTGCATTTATTAAAAGAAGCAAATCCAAATATACATGGCCAAGGATATATAAGTCCAAAATAGCCAAAACTAAACAAAGATGTATGCTTAGGTGGTAAAACTATAAATAAAAGCATGCATATTATTAACTCAAAATTAGGGCAGCAGTTAGCTCCTTAGGGAGGGTAGTACACGTTGAAGAGGAGTGTCCATGGTCTGGGAATTATTTAATTTTTTAACCAAGGTGATGGACACTCAGATTTATTTATTATCCCTTACACTTTGCATATATGTAATGTTGATTCTTTTTTAATTGAAATATAATAGACATATAACATGTAAGTTTAAGGTGTACAACATGTTGACTTGATACATTTGTATATTGCAATATGATAACCACTGTAGAGTTAGCCAACACCTCTATCATGCTACATAATTGTCGTTTCTCTTTTGTGGTGGGAATAATTGAGATCCAGTCTCTTCGCAATTCTTTGAAGTTTAAAATACAGTATTGTCGACTATAATCACTATGCTGTGCATTAGCTCTCCAGGACCTATTTGTCTACTAGTTCCCAGTTTGTACCCTTGAATAACATCTCCCCAGTTCCTCCATCCCCTAGCCTCTGGTAACCACCATGCTACTCTCTGTTTTTCATGAGTTCAGTTTTTTTAGAGTCCACATTTAAGTGATATCATAGAGTATCTGTCTTTCTCTGTCTGACTTAGCTCATGTAGGATAATGCCCTCAATGTCCATCCATGTTGTCACATATGGCAGGATTTCCTTCTTTCTCATGGCTGAATAATATTCATATATATAACACACACACACACACACATATATATATATATACCATATATATATGGATATATATACCACCTATATATATATAACAACTTCTTTATCTATTCACCCATTAATGGACACTAAGGTTGTTTTCATATCTTGGTTTTTGTGAATAACGCTGCAATAAACATGGGAGTACAGATATCTCTTTGAACTCCTATTTTCATTTCCTTTGGATATGCGCTCAGCAGTGGAATTGCTGGATCATACAGTAGATCTGTTTTTAATTTTTTGAGGAAACTCCATGCTGTTTTTCATAGTGACTGAACCAATTCCATTTCCACCAACAGTGTTTAAGGGTTTCCTTGTCTCCACATCCTCGCCAACAGTTGTATTATCTCTTGTGTTCTTGATGATGGCCATTCTAACAGGTGTGTGGTGATATCTCATTGTAGGTTTGATTTGCATTCCCTGATGATTCATGATGTTGAGCATCTTTTCATGTACCTGTTGGCCATTTGGATGTCTTCTTTGGAAAAGTGTCTATTTAATTCCTCTGCCCATTTTTCTGTTGGATTGTTTGGGGTTTTTGTTGTTGTTATTGAGTTCTACTAGTTCTTTATATATTTTAGATATTAACCCCTTATATATGATATATGGCTTACAAATATTTTATCCCATTCTGTAGGTTGCTTTTCATTTTGTTGATTGTTTCTTTGGCTGTACAGAGCTTTTTAGTTTGGTGTAGTCCCACTTGTTGTTTGTGCTTCTGGTGTCATATCCAAAAAAATCATTGCCCAGCCCAACGTCAAGGAGCTTTTTCTCTCTGTTTTCTTCTAGGAGCTTTATGGTTTCAGGTCTTGTGTTTAAGTCTTCAGTCCCTTTTGAGTTAATTTTTGTGGGTGTTGTAATATTGGGATCCAGTTTCATTTTTTCTACATGTGGTTATCCCAACACCATTTGCTGAAGAGACTATCCTTTCCCCATTGAGTGTTCTTGGCTTCCTTGTCAAATATGCAGGGGTTTATATCTGGGATCTCTATTCTATTCCATTGGTCTGTGTCTTTTTTTTAAGCCAGTACTGTACTGTTTTAATTACTATAGCTTTGTAGTATAGTTTGAAATCAGGAAATGTGATGCTTTCAGCTTTGTTCTTCTTTCTCATGATTGCTTTGGCTACTCAGGATGTTTTGTGGTTCCATACAAGTTTTAGGATTGTTTTTTCTATTCTCTGTGAAAAATGTCATTGGAATTTTGATAGGAATTGTGTTGAATCTATAGATGGTGTTGGGTAGGATGGGCATTTTAACAATATTAATTTTTCTGATCCATGAACACAAGATATCTTTCCATTTGTTTGTGTCTTCAATTTTTTTCATCAAGGCCTTCTAGTTTTCATTGTACAGATCTCTCACTTCTTTGGTTAAATTTATTCCTAAGTATTTTATTGTTTTTTGATGCTATTGTGAATGAGATCGTTTTCTTTACTTCTTTTTCACTTAGTTCTTTTTCTGGGGTTTTGTACTGTTCCCTTGCTTGGAAAGTATTCCTTTGCCTCCTCATTATGCCTCTTTCTCTGTGCTATTTTCTTTGTACTAGGTGAGTCAGCTATGTCTCCTGATCTTGGAGAAGTGGCCTTATGTATAAGCTGCCTTATGAGGCCCAGCAGTGTGCTTCCCTCTCGTCACCAGTCCATAAGAACCAGGAGTGACCCCTTTGTGGGCTACTTGTGTTCTTCTGCTGTGGCAGGGTTGCTCCCACTGCAGGTACCCAGGGAGTCTGATCTTTCCTTCCCTGGCCAGCTGTTTGTAAATCCGGTTTAGGGGGCCCTCAGCACTGTTGGCTACAAAGTCTATAAGCACACTCTTATTGCAATTGTTCTCTTAATTGGGTTGATACCCAGTGTAGCTGGTTGCTAGGCTCAGGGGGGTACAGTTGTGATAGGCCTGAGGCCAACAAGGCTGTTGTCAGTTCTCTTAGGAGTGCATCTGAGTGGGGCTAGCCCTTGGCATGGGGCACTCAATTGTTTCAGGCTTTGGAAGGTGGGGCTGATCCTTTTTATGGCTATTTGTGAAGCACAAGTCTTCTGCTGCTGATAAGCCTCACCCGCCACCGGACCACATACACTGTCAACACAGTCCTGGTCCGTGCACACTTCTCAACCCCCTGGAGCGTACCCCAACGCCACACTGCAGAGGCCCCCACCTCTGCCCCAATGCCCCCCACAGTTCACCTGGTCCTCACACAAGCCTTGCCCCACAGAGGCAGACACCCTTGCCTGCCTGTAGAGGATCAAGGCACTCAGTCAATGCAGGCTGAAAAGTAGCCTGAGGGCTTGCTGTTAGGTGGGGCCAGTCCCTAGGGCGGGTTGCCTGCCCTGGCTGAACTGGATTAAATCTGTGCTCTAGTGGGTGTGGCAGACCCCTGGGCTAACAGCCCAAGGGATGCACCTCAATGACCCCCACCGGTGTCTGTATCAGCATGCCTGGACCAGCTCAGAACAATGGCCCCCACCAATGTCTCAGTCTCCGGAGAGGACCCTTCTCTCACCAAGATACCCTCAGAGCCCACCAGGTGAGTCTCGTTTCACCAAACGACAGTCAGCCTTCTCTCTGGTGATTTTAGGTTGCTGCAATGAGTGAGTTTGTGCGTGGGCCCTTTAAGACCCGGATCTTTTCGGCTTTTGGCGGATAGGTTTTCTGGGGGTGGCCTCGCTGCAGTTAATAGCCAGCAAAGCCAGACAGTAAGACCCCGGTCTCAGCTGGGCTGAGTACGAAGGATGGTTATAGCAGTATTGCCCCTGCTCCAGACCTCACTCCTCCAGGGAGGGCTCGTACCTTAGGGTGGCTTCTGCCTGGCCAGCTGAGAAGCTCCGCTGCTCCCAAAGGTGGCTTTTTTCTTCTCCAGCTGGAGTTACTGCCTCTTCTGCTTTCGTCAGAACTGTCCCTTGTCGTGGGGGTTCTTTTTATCCAGTTTTCAGTTTTCAATCCAGGGTGATTCTTCCCAAAATTGTTCTAACCTGGTTGTGTTCGTGGGAGGAGGTGAGTTCAGCATCTGCTCACAGCGCCATCTTGACGAGATCCCCTCTTTACTTCTTTTTCAGATGTTTCGTTGTTAGTGTATAGAAACACAGCTGATTTCTGTATGTTGATTTTATATCCTGCAATTTTACTGAATTTGTTGATTAGTTCCAAAGTTTTTTGGTTGAGTCTTTAGGATTTCCTATATAAAAGATCCTATCATCTGCAAATAATGACAATTTTACTTCTTCCTTTCTGATTTGGATGTCTTTTATTTCTTTATCTTGTCTAATTGCTCTAGCTGGAACTTCCAGTACTTCACTGAATAAGAGTGGTGAGAGTGGGTACCCTTTTCTTGTTCCTGATCTTAAAGGAAAAGCTTTTAATTTTTCACTGTTGAGTATAATATTCACTGTGGGTTTGTCACATATTGCCTTTACTATGTTGAGGTATATTCCTTCTATATCCAGTTTGTTGAGGGTTTTAATCTTGAAAGGATGTTGTATTTTGTCAAATGCTTTTTCTGCATCTATTGATAGTGTCATATGATTTTTATCTTTCATTCTGTTGATATGGTGTATCACATTTGCTTATGTTGAACCATCCTTGAATCCCAAGGATAAATCCCACTTGGTCATGATGTATAATCTTTTTAATGTGTTGTTGAATTTGGTTTGCTAATATTTTGTTGAGAATTTTTGCATCCACATTCATCAGGGATATTGGTCTACGGTTTTCTTTTCTTGTAGAGTCCTTAGCTGACTTTGGTATCAGGGTAATGCTGGCCTCATAAAATGAGTTTGGAAGTGTTTCCTCCTCTTCAATTTTTTGGAAGAGTTTGAGAAGGATTGGCATTAATTCTTTGAATGTCTGGTAGAATTCACCAGTGAAGCCATCTGGTCCTGGGCTTTTCTGTGTTAGGAGGTTTTTGATTACTGATTCAATCTCCTTACTCGTTACTGATCTTTTCAGATTTTCTATTTCTTCCTTATTTATTCTTGGTAGGTTGTATATTTCTAGGAATTTATCCATTTTTTCTAGGTTATCTAATTTGTTGGCGTATAATTGTTCGTAGTAGTCTCTTATGATCCTGTGTATTTCTGTAGTATCAGTCATGTCTCCTCTTTCATTTCTGATTTTATTTATTTGAGTCTTTTCTCTTTTTTTCTTAGTCTAGCTAAAAGTTGTTCAATTTTGTTGATCTTTTTGAAAACTCAGATCTTAGTTTTGTTGATTTTTTTCTATTTTTCTCGTTCCTATTTCATTTATTTCCACTCTGATCTTTGTTATTTCCTTCCTTTTGCTAACTTTAGGCTTAGTTTGTTATTCTTTTTCTAGTTCCTTGAGGTGTAAAGTTAGGTAGTGGTGGTTGTTGTTTTTGAGATCTTTCTAGTTTCTTAATATATAGATTTATTGCTATAAAGTTCTCTCTTGAAACTACTTTTGCAGCATCCCATAGGTTTTGCTATGTTGTGTTTCCATTTTCATTTGTTTTAAAAATTTGTTTTTATTTTGCTTTCAGTTTCTTGACTCATTGGTTGGTCAGGTGTGTGTTGTTTAATTTACACATATTTGTAGATCTTCTTCCTTTCCTCTTGTTGTGATTTCTAGTTTCCTACCATTGTGGTCAGAAAAGATACTTGGCATGATTTCAATCTTCTTAAATTTGCTACGACTTGTTTTGTGTCCTATCATATGGTCTATCCTGGAGAATGTTTCATGTGCACTTGAGAAGAATGTGTATTTTGCTTCTGTTCAATGGAATGTTGTATAAATGTCTATTAGATCCATTTGGTCTAATTTATCATTCAAGTTCATTGTTTCCTTGTTGATTTTTCTGTCTGGATGATCTATCCATTGCTGAAAATGGGGTATTGAAGTCCTCTACTATTATTGTATTGTTTTCTAGTTCTCTCTTCAGATCTGTTGGTATTTGCTTAATATGTTTAGGTACTCCAATGTTGGGTGTGTATATATGTACAGCTGTTATATCTTCTTGATGAATTGACCCCTTTTTCATAATACAGTGACCTCCTTTGTCCTTGTTATGTTTTTGGCTTAAAGTCTATTTTGTCTGATACAAGTACAGTTACCACCGTTTCTTTTGTTTTCCATTTGCATGGAATATCTTTTTCCATCCCTTCACTTTGAGCCTATGTGTGTCTTTAAAGCTGAAGTGAGTCTCTTGTAGGCAGCATATAGCTGAGTCTTGGTTTTTCATCCATCCAGCCACTCTTTGCCTTTTGATTGGTGAATTCAATCCATTTACATTTAGAGTTATTATTGATATGTGAGGACTTACTAATGCCATCTTTTTAATTGCTTTCTGGTTGTTTTGTATTTCCACTGTTTCTTGTTCCCACTGTTTCTTCCTACCTTTGTAAGTTGGTGATTTTCCATGGTGGCATGCTCTGTTTCCCTTACCTTGATCTTTAGTACATCTGCTCTAGGTTTTTGCTTTATGGTTACCATGAGGCTTACATAAGACATCTCATAGATAAAACAGTCTATTTTAAGCAGATAGCAACTTACCGAGTCATTTACAAAAACTTCACTCTTTTACTTCTCCCTTTTTATATTTCTGATATCACAATTTACCTCTTTTTATACCGTGTATTCATTAACACAGAAGAGTAGCTATAATTATTTTAAATACTCTTTTCCTTTTACATTGATATTATAGTTAAGTGGTTAACATACCATCCTATTACAGATTTAGAGTTTTCTAGGTCTGATTGTATATTTACTTTTACCAGTGTGTTGTATACTTTTGTGTGTTATAATGTCACTGATTAGCTTCTTTTCATTTCAGCTTGAAGAACTCCTTTCAGCATTTCTTGAAAGGCAGGTTTAGTGGTGATGAACTCTCTTGGCTTTCATTTGTCTAAGAAAGTTTTTATCTCTCCTTCACATCAGGAGGTTAACTTTGCTGGGTAGACTGTCCTTGTGTGTGTGTGTGTGTGTGTGTGTGTTTGAGGAAGATTGGCCTGAGCTAGCATCTGTTGCCAATCTTCCTCTTTTTGCTTGAGGAAGATTGTCACTGAGCTAACATCTGTACCGAGCTTCCTCTATTTTATGTGGGATGCCACCACAGCATGGCCTGATGAGTGGGGCTAGCTCTGCACCCAGGATCTGAACATGAAAACCCTGGGCTGCCAAAGCAGAGCACACAAACTTAACCACCACACTACTGGGTTGGCCCCCTGGATAGACTATTCTTGGCTGGCCACTTTCTCTTTCAACATTTTGACTATGTCATTCCACTCTCTCTTGGCCTGTAAGGTTTTTGTTGAGAAATTTGCTGATAGCCTAATGGGGGTTCCTTTGTAGGTTACAATGTTTTTCCCTGTCTGCTTTTAGAATTCTTTCTTTACCTTTGTTTTTGACAGTTTCATTATAAGGCATCTCAGAGAAAGACCTTTTGCATTGAGATAATAGGATGATCTATTAGCTTCTTGTATTTGAATGTCCAGTTCTCTCCCCAGGTTTGGGAAGTTCCTCAGCTATTATTCTTTAACTTTTCTGCTCCCTTCTCCTTCTGGAATCCTGTTTATTCTAATATTTGGCCTTTTGGTAGAACCCCATAGATCACATAAACTTTCTTTGCTTGTTTTCATTCTTTTTCTTTGTTTGCCTCTAACTGGGTTATTTCAAAATTCCTATCCACTAACTCACTTATTCTGTCTTCCATTTGCTCTACTTTTCTGTAGCTTCTTTCTATTGCATTTTTCATTTCATTCATTGAGCTCTTCAGCTCCAGAATCTCTGTTTGATTCTTTTTTATGACTTCCATCTCTTTGAAAAACAATTTATCTTAATCATGTGTTTTTTTCAAGATTTCCTTGAATTGTCTTTCTGAGTTTTCTTATAGCTTGTTGAGTTTCTTCAAAACAGCTATTTTGAATTCTTCATCAGCTAGTTCATACAATTCCCTGACTTTCAGGTTGACTATTAGAGAATTGTGGTTTTCTTTCCGTGATGGCACATTTCCTTGATTTTTCACGTTCCATGTGGTTTTGCAGTGCTGCTTTCACATTTTTGCAGACGCCCCCTGAAACCCTTGCTGGTTGCTTTCCGATAGGGTATTCTGTTTGACGCTTGTTATTATCAGGGGTTTTATCTGTCTTTGCGTTGGTACACCTGCTCCACTCTTCTTACTCCCTTTTGTGGCAGGATCCTTAACCTTTTATGTCTTCTCTGGTTCTTACAAGTCACTAGACTGCTACTGGAAACCTCTCTTTTGTTTTCCAGAAGGTGGCACTATAGCTCAAGTTTGTGATTTCTCCCTTGCCCACAAACTGCTGACCTGTTTTCTGAGCATGCTCCCTGTCTATAGGAGCTAGCTTTCACAGCTACACGCAGGAGCGTGCACAAGGAGCCACTGCAGAGTGAGGGGAGGTGTGGGCTTAGCACTTGAGGCATTGGGAGTGCCTGAGGATCCAGTAGGGAGAACCCCAGATGTGGTACAATCAGCAGGAAACATGTCCCTTATCTGCCTCTTTTCTGATCTCCTCTCTTCCCTCAGTCATGAAAGTCCCGCCTCAGTATACTAGGTGCTGTTGGAGAGAAATGGGTTTCTCCAGCTGTGTCCTACACATCTGGGGCAGACAGACACTTTCTCACTGCTGTCCTTTTCCCCTGTGGGAGAGGTTGCCACCACTGGATAGATCAGCCCAGTGCAGTGTTTCCTTGGGGAGAGGGCTTGGAAAGTTTCTTTTACCACCCCCACTGCTTGACCAAACTTGGGTTTTTTTGGTTTTTGTTTTCTCTAGAATGGTTTGCTACAATCTCTCCTCAGAAAGGCTGGACTTCTGCAAATTCTCTCTGATGCCTGGGTATCTGCCCAGGTTAGCACTCTCCAGTTTTTTTCCCAACCATGGCAAGAGGGGCTTCTGGGCAGGTTCACTGGTTCCCGTGGTTGCAGAGCCCCTACTAAGGTCTGTCTGCATATTTTTGGATGCACAGGTAGGTGAGACTCCTCCTGGGTCCCCTGGCATATGGCCCTGGATCCCACAACTCCCACAAAGTCACCATTGTTCATAGAGGGATGCCTATTTTGTTGTTTAAAAAGGGGATAAAAAGGAGGAATGTCTTACATGCTGCCATGATGCTGACATCACTCTCCCAATGCAATGTTCATTCTTTATGATATATTTGCAAGTGGTAAAACACTGTGTAAACCAAATAATATGATAAGGACTGTGATAGCTATCAGAGCTGCTCACCTTTTGGTCACGTAGTAGGATTGTTCTTTCTGGCTCATTGTGGTTGGGAAGGGGCCAGAGCATGTACAAATTGTGGGCTATGGTGTAGAACTTGGAGTTTATTTGGAAGCAGCCACTGGTGGATTTAGGAGGCTGACGTGATATGGGTCACATTTTCAAGGGATAATTCTTGCTGCTGTGTGGAGGATGTATTGTTGAGAGCAAGCATGGAAGCACAGAGCCCATTTAGAAAGCTAGTAATCATGGAGACTTGAAGTTCAGTGGCAGCAGGCAAAATAGAAGTAGAATTTTTTTAATTTTTTTACAGGTGCGTCCAACAGGTCTTGCAGAAGGGTGGAAAACGGGTTGAAGGAAAAACAGGAATTGCCGATGATCTTTACATTTTTGGTTGAACAAATGAATATATGGTGGGGCCATTTACTAAAATGGGGACAAATGAAAGATTAACAGGTTTGAAGAAAGGGAATGGAGCTAATTTTTTCTGTATTAGCTTAGCTATCTATCGGAAACTCATGCACACATGTTAAATAAGCTGCTAGATAGACAACCCCATCTCTCAGGGGAATACCCAGAGCTAAAGATGTCTATATTTGGGAGTCACTAGCATATAAATGATATTTAAGTCAAATGACTAGATTAGATCATCTAGAGAGAATATAGACAGAAAAAAGATGTGAAGATAGGACAAAAGCCAGTGTAGTATGTGGTCACAGAAGCCAAAGAAGGAAGTGTGCTTTGAATGCTGTCGAGAGACTGAGTGAGATGGAGAAGCAATGATAGTCTTTGACAAACGGAGGCCATAAGTAGCTTTGACAAGGGAAGTTCTGGTGGCGGTCTGGGTAAAAAAAGGCAGATTGAGAGATTTGAGGAGAGATTGGAAGAAAATGAAGAAAGGGAGTTTTCATGATATTTCACTTGGAAGAGGAACAAAAATGGGATAGAGCTTGGAGGAGACATGTGATAAAGGCAGATTTTGCTTCCTTAGGTTGGGCGATACTAGAGTGTGCTTGTTTGCTGATGGCCATCCAGTAGTGAGGAAGAAACTAATGACGCAGGAGATTAAGAGCTTAATTCACCAGGGAAGAGAGGGGTCTGATACAGGGCACAATGGAGGGGTTGTCCTTTTCGCAAGAAGAGAGAACCTCCATCCAGGATGGCAAAGGCAAGTAGATGCTGATTTTAATGATACAACTATGAGGGAGTGCTCTTTGTGGCTATTTTCATTGACTTATGAACAAAGTAGTGGAATAATATTTGATGGAACCGTATAAAGACCCAAAACTGCATATCAAAAGGATACCCATGAAATGACAAATTAATGAAAATCAAACAAGCCCTGTACATTTCTTGGTTAATATTAAGATTTGAGGGTAGAGAATGAATCCTACAAACACCTAAGTAGAAAATAAAGTTTATAAACAAGGGGAAAAGGCAGACTGCACTTCCTGTCCAGCCATGATGGAATAGCTAATATCAGAGAAATTCTCCTACTGAAAACAACATAAAAGATGTACAGTGTACATGTAAAATCTGTTTAAAATATTTGAAGAGTGTGTATCTCAGGAAGGATTTGAGGGGTTGTGATGCATGAGACCGGGGAAACACAGTGAGCTGGACTTAACATTTACCCCAGCTTCTGCTGAGGGCATTTGCTATTTCACAGTAAAGTTGGGGAATAGAGCCCTAGTAGAGAGCAGCAGGTAGAAATTACAAAATTTTCTTAATTCAGAGATGACATAATTAGGTATGTAGAAAATTCAAAAGCATCAACAGATAAATGCATTAGCAAGGTCACTAGATACAAGATCAATATTAAAAAGTCAGTTGTATTTTTATTCAATAGCATCAAAAAATTAGACAATGGAATTTAAAAAACCAGGCTGCTTCACATTCTGCCACAGTATGTGATGTCAGAAAATAAGAGAACATTGTTTAATGAGTTTTGAGGGGAAATATTTGTGATCTGGCAAATTTTCTTCTTTGAAGCAACAGAAAGACATTCCTAGATATTCAAGATTGTGCTAGTTTTAGTGGTGAAACTGGGAAGGAGTGCTCCTTGATTGTGACTATTTTCCACTAAAAATTATTTGGTGTCATACTTCAGAGTGATGCCTGTAAGATAAATCAAGGTAAAGAACTCACGAATGATAAAGACATAATTTGAAAAGCCTGGCAGTGAGCATCAAATGATTTGAAAACAAGTAACTGTAACATACTATTAAGTGTATTTACAAATATTCCTTTAAAGCTTATCTACAAAGTATAATTTTTAGAGTAACAAATGAACAAAAATAGTAGATAGGTCATAACAAGAGTGGAAGATGGAAGATAATTTTCTCAAACACAATACTGTTTCATTATCGACATTAGTTGTTGGAGAATTATAGGCTTAAGTATATTTTTAGCTTTTTATTGAAGTATAATATGCATATATGAATATGCACTTATAAGCGTACAGCTTGTTGAATTTTCTCTAAGTGAACACACTCTTAGAACCATCACACGATCAAGAAATAAAACATTATTAGCATCCAGAGAAGTTAAGCATATTTTTAAAAATTAAAAGTAATAACTAGTAGAACAAAGTCAAAAGACACCAACCTACCCCAAATAATTATTAAAGAAATTACAATTTTCTAAATCAACAGAAGAGGGTGCTCTTGAACTGCAAAAGATAGAAAACTCTCAAATCCTTATCCGCTTATTGCTGATCCAAGGAAAGATGGGGCATTTCCAAATGAATGGGAAATGGCAGGTAACATCCAAACAAAGCCAATATGTAAAGGGAACATAAAACAAAAATCAAAACATTTCAGCTGATAAAAATTCCCTCCCAAAAAAGAAGCAGAAGGAAATGGATGCATAGTAACCAAACTGAATTAAACATTCTTAAACATTTGCAAATACGAAAAATACCGAAAGTCACAAATTCAAAAACTCAGAACAAGAACAGACCAAAAATAACACAAAACAAAACAGGAAGCTATAAAAGGAGAGTCTTGCAGTAACGGTGGAAGAGATTCTTTAGCCAACCCTCCTGTAAATAACCACCATAAATTCCGGTCAAAATAGAAAAACAACCACTTGAAGGTGCTGGAGAACAACCAGAAGGATGCAGAAACGGGAGGATTGACACTTGGAAGAAGAGCAGGGTACTGAGTATGTTTTCCATTTTGATGGCTTTTAACCTGAGGGCAACCCACAATCTAACATCAAAGAAAATTTTAAAAGAGCACAGAAAACATACTATGCAGAGAAAGGAACATATGAAATGAAACAAATTACACAGTAAATATACCATTAACATAGATATTAAACCAAACCTGTCACTCATTTCAATACACGTAAATGGAGACTCACCTATTAAAATAAAAAAGTTTTCAGGTTGATCCTCAAAGCAAACCTCTGCTCTGTGCTGTGTTCAGGAGATACACCTGAATCAAAGGGATTCAGGACAGCTAGAACTAGAGAGGCGTAGCAGGCAAGTAAAATAACGAGAAAGCAGGGATTGTGATCATGATATCAAAAAAACATTGAATTTGGGCAAAAAGCATTAAATGAGACAGGAGAATACTTGATAATGCCAACAGCCACAATTCACAATGATCACACATCAGTTGTGAATCTATATGACACAAATAACACAGAAACCACCTTTATAAATCAGAAACCTAAGAATATACAAGAGAATACACAAAACTACGTTAAAACTAGGAGACATCACTCAGGTCAAATGGACAAAATCTAAGAAAGATTATAGAAAATCTAGCCAGCATATCAATACATAGACTATATATTCATGCTAAGAGAGACCTGCCTCAACGGCATGCCAGGTATTTCGGCTTTTCTGCCTCAGGGCCTTCTGAAAGCTACTGAAGTCTGCTGTTAGGGATTGAATGCTTTGGCCCCTGAAAATTCATAGTTAAGTCTTAACCCTCAGTGTGATGGTATAAGGAAGTAGGGCCCTCACAATGGGATTAGTGCCCTTACAGGAAGAGAGACCAGAGAGCTTGCTCTTTCTCTACATCATCTGAGGACACAGTGAGAAGATGGCCATCTACAAGCCAGGAAGAAAGTCTTCACCGGACCTAATCGTGTTGGCACTATGTTCTCATTCTTCCAGCCTCTAGAACTGTGAGGAAATACATTGGTGTTTAAAACCACCTAGTCTATGGTATTTTGTTATTGAGCTGGATTTGTACACCTGCTCAACCCATGAGCTAGCCAAGAAGAGCAGAGAGGAGTATCGATGCCCCCAGGGCCTCCCATCAGTCATGGTGGATGGGAGCTGGTGGATAAGAGTGGGAGTTACAGAGTTGCAGAGGTTAAACTCCTGGTGAGAATGGCTGAGAGGCCTGGGATCCCTTCTTCTACCCAGCCCAAACTCATAGCATAGGTGCTCTGCCACAGCACAGCTGGTAAAGAATACTGGGGCCCTAATTGCCCTTACTCTGGCTTGCTCACAGGGCAGAAGTTCCATTCCAAGAGAGGCAAGCCACCCACCCAGCACCCTGCTTCTATAGCAGGGTGTCTCCCCAAGAGAAGCCAGCTTCAGAGATTTTTGCCAAGAGGGAGAGGCAGTCCATAGAATTAGAGAGCATCCCAGCTCTCCCCCAAAGAACTGACTTTTATTTGAAATAAAGTGTGAGGAAATTCGAGACTGAGGACACTGTCAAAAACAATAGAGATTTTTGTGGTAAGCAACTAAGAGGAGGCTGATAGCTCCGTTCGAGCAACAAGCTAAACCATAGGCCAGCTGACTTAGCCAGAAAAACCAGGAAAAGAGACAACTACAAAGAACACTTCTGAGGTCAGAACAAGCCTCAAAAACCTGCCTCAAAAACAACCCCTGCAAAGGGGTCAGGCTGTGGAGCAATGTATACCTCAGGGCATTGAAAACAATAGATCAATCAGCTGGCAGTTAGTGAGTGTAACAGCTGTGTGATTAGAGAAAGAAATAGTCCAAGGGAGTTATGCAAAAGCCACAGTCATACCAGGATGACCCGTGCACATGCCCAAGGCTGCACCCTCTGAGAGATGACATCAGAGACTTCACACTGTGAGGGAATTTACTTTACTAAAATATTGCAAGTGCTCACTAAAAAATGAGCAAATAAAAACAACCAGGGTGGGAGGAAATGGAAATCAGTATCCTGAGTTGCTACAATGTTTTATCTAAAATGTACAGTTTTCAACACATAATTATGAGACATGCAGAAAGAAAGGAGGGACTGGCCTGGTGGCACAGCGGTTAAGTGTGCACATTCCACTTTGGCAGCCTGGGGTCTGCTGGTTCAGATCCTGGGTGTGGACATAGCACCGCTCATCAAGCCATGCTGTGGTAGGTGTCCCACACACAAAGTAGAGGAAGATGGGCACGGATGTTAGCTCAGGGCCAGTCTTCCTCAGCAAAAAGAGGAGGATTGGCAGATGTTAGCTCAGGACTGATCTTCCTCAAAAAAAAAAAGGATAAAATAGAATAAAATTAAAAAAAGAAAGAAAGGAAAGTATGACCCACACACAGGAAAAAGGCAGGCAACAGGCCCAGTTGTTGAATTTGACAGACAAATACTTCAAAGCAGTCATTATAAAATGTTGAAAGAGCTAACAGAAACCATTCTTAAAGAAGTAAAGAAAAGTATGATGACAATGTCTTATAAAATAGAAAGTAATACAATAAAGAAATAGAAATTATTAAAAAATGGAAATTCTGAAGTGGAAAAGTACAATAACAGAAATGAAAAATTCACTAAAGAGGTTCAACATTACAGTTGAGCAGGCAAAGAAAGTCAACAAAATTTTGAAGATAAATTTATAGAGATTATGTAATCTGAAGAACACAGAGAATAAAGAATGAAGAAAAATGAACAGAGTCTCAGGGAAATGTGTGTCACTGTTAAGCACACCAACATGCACATAATGGGGAGGAGAGGAGAAAGAGAAAGGAGAAGAAATAATGGCTGAAAACTCCCCAAATTTGGTGAAAAACAATAATCTATCCATTCAAGAAGGTCAACAAGCTCTTAGTAAATAAACATAAATACTAAAAGCCAAAGATTAAGAGAAAAATGTGAAAATAACAAGAAGAAAGTGACTGATGACTTACAAGAAAATCCCAATAGGGTTAACACTTGACTTCTCACAAACAATGGAGACAGTGGGGTGACATTAAAAATTACAGAAAGAAAAAAAAACAGAATTGAAGGGAGAAATATACAATTCAACAATAATATTTGGAGACTTCAATACCCCGTTTGCAATAACAGATAGAATAACTAGGCAGAAGGAAAAAAATAGAAGACGTGCAAGCACTATACACTGTCAGGACCTAAGAGATCTATAGAACACTACCTAACAACAGCAGAATAGAATGTAGAAACTGTTGCTTCCAGAATAACAGGAAAAAACAGATGCAATTTTAAAAAGCATATTTATCATCAAAGTTATCAAGGAGAAGTGGATACTAATAGTCTTAATAAACTAAACAGCAGAGTATGATGGGCCCTTCACAGATGAGTAAAGAGCTGTGGATATTTTTATACCCAGCAGTCAGTGTCTACTCTGGCATAGGGGTGTAGAGAATGGCCTACGTATAGATAGAATTTGAAGAGAAAAGAAAAATCCACTGAGTTCTTAAAAATAGTGTGGGCTAGAAAGATTGACTGGAATTTGGAGGAGCCTCATTTATTCAGCTCAATAATTCCCCCTTCATTGTCTAAGGAATTTGCTGAAGAAAGTGGCAAAAGGGATGCCTGAAGCATCAGTGGAGGTGGGGCTGGAAACTAGAGAGTTTGTGCAGTCTTACAGTGAATCTACTGGAGTTGAAGCCACAGGTCAACCCAAACCAACTCAAGTGGCAACTAATGTCCTCCCAGCTTAAATTCTGACAGTATCAAAGGGTTGAGTCCTTCAGTATCACCAGTGCAGGAATTTGGGGTTAGGCTTAAAAGCAAAGTAAGATTTCCTTGATTCCAGTTGAAAGCAGAGGTGAACTCAACCTAGTTAAAGCTGTAATCCAACCCCCCTTTCAAATCTTAGTGGACCCTGGATGAACAATCCATTACCCTGGGTACCTGATGGAAGAAAGGACTTCAAAGTTCTGGAAAACAAAGCAAAAAGTATAATACATCAGTCTCTATTGTTCTTATATACACAATTTCTGGCATATAATAACAAATTATGAGATGTGAAAAAGCAAGAAAATGTGATTCATAATCAAGAGAAAAAACAGTCAGTAAGAGACCCACAGGTGACCTAGACAGAGGAATTACCAGACTATGACCATAAAACAATTACTATAAATATGGTTAGGAATTAATAGGGAAAGATGGAAAGAATGGATGAAGACATGAGAAATATAATAGATGAAGTGTAAAATTCATTGAATAGTCTTCAAAGCACATTGGGCACCACAACAGAAAAGACCAGTGAAATTTGAACACAGACCAGTAAAAGTTTTGCCAACTAAAGCACAGAGAGAAAAAATATTGAAATAAAAATGAATAGAGGAGCAGTAACCTGTGGGACTACTTGAAATGATCTAACATATATGTAATTGAAGTCTCTGAAGAACAGGAGAGAGAGAACAGAAAAGAAAAAATATTCGAAAAAATAATGACCAATATTTTCCAAATTTGATAGTAAACATATACAGAGCACCAAGAACCTCAGTAAACCTTAAGGAAAATGGGGAAAGAAAGAAAACTTTGTTTAGGCACCTAATAGTCAAACTGCTGAAAGAGAAAGATAAAAAGAAAATCTCCAAAGCAGCTGAGGGAGAGGCTCAGGGTGTGAGAGACACGTTACATAGAACAATCAGAACTATGACTGCAACATTATTAGAAACAATGGAAGTCAAAAAACAATGGGACATCTTTAAAATGCTGAAGGAAAAAAAATCAGCTAGAATTCTAGCAAACATAGCCCTTCAAAAAGAAAATCAAACTAAGGATATTTACAGATAATTGAAATCTGTTAGAATTTGTTGCCAGAAGACCTGCACTACAAGAAATGTAAAAGGAAGATCTTCAGGATAAAAGGAATGATACCAGTTGGAAACAGGGAGAAATGAAGAGTACCAGAAATGGTAATATGAGTATAAATATTTTTTGTTTATTTATTTCATTAATATATCATTTATTTCTTTAAAGGAAAATTGACTAAAGTAGAAATAACAATGTATTGTGTGGTTTACAATGTATGTAGAATTTTATGGCTAAATAAGTTGTAAATAACAATAGCAAAAGTCCAAGATGGAGGTTATTGAAAATATTATGTTTTAATGTTCTTGAATTTTATATGTGAATAGGTATTATATTAATTCAAAGGAGACTGTGATAAAGTAAATATCCACACTGTAACCCTAGAGTAAGCACTTACTAGAAGTGTAGCTTAAAAAATCAATAAAGGAGATAGAATGGAATACTAAAAAAAAGTATTAATCTTAAAAATAAAGCAGTAAAAAAGAACAAAGGGAGAAAGAATAGTTGAGACAGACAAAAAAGAGATAATAAGATGATATTTGCAAACTCAACAATGTCAATAATTACATTAAATGTAAGTGGACTAAACCTTCCAATTAAAAGCAGAGATTTTCAGACTAGATAGAAAAAAGACCCAACTACATTCTATTCACAAAAGATGAACTTTAATATGAATACATTGAAAGTAAAGGGGTAGAAAAATAGTAGGCAAATACCAATCATAAAAAACCCGGAGTGAATATTTAATAGCAGACAAAGTAGACTCAAGATAAGGAGAATTACCAGGGATAAAGAGGCACATTTCATAATGAAAAATAGTCATTTAATCAGGAAGATATAACAGTGCTAAATATGTATGTACCTAGTAACAGAGCTTCAAATATATGCAGCAAAAACCAATAGAATTGAAAGGGAAAAGTAGACAATTCCACTATTTTAGTTGATTTCAACACTCTGAAAGAACAAATGGACAAAATTTCACAAGGATATAAAATATTTGAGCAATGCTATTAACCAATTTGACCTAATTTATATTTATTAAGTATTACACCCAACATCTGCAGAAAATAAATTCTTTTCATGCATGCCTGGAAACAAGATAAATTATATGCTGGGTCGAAAAGCAAGTCATAAAAATGTCAAAAGATTGAAATTTTACAGAGTATGTTCTCTGACCACAATAGAATTACATTAGCAATCAATAATATCAAGATAGCCAGAAAACTTCCAAATTTGTGGAAAAATTAAGATATGAATTTTAGAGGAAGCCAAGTAAAGGGTTTATAGGAACTCTCTCTAGTATTTTTGCAACTCTTTTGTAATTCTAAAATTATTCCAAAATAAAAAGTAAAAAAAGAGAAAAACAGACCACAGACTGGCAGAAAATCTTATATATATATATCAAAAGACTTACATCCAGAGTTTATAAAGAACTCTTACAACTCAATAATAAAAGACAAACAATCCAAATAAAAATGGAAAAATTACTTGGAAAGACACTCCACAAAGGAAGATATAGAAATGGTTAGTAAACACGTGAAAAGGCACTCAATATCATTATTAATCAAGAAATGTAAATCAGAGGCTGGCCAGGTGGCTCAGCAGTTAAGTTTGCATATTCTATTTCAGTGGCCTGTGGTTCACCGGTTCGGATCCCAGGTGTAGACCTATGCACCGCTTGTCAAGCCATGCTGTGGCAGGTGTCCCACGTATAAAGTAGAGGAAGATGGGCACAGATATTAGCTCAGGGCCAGTCTTCCTCAGCAAAAGAAGGAAGATTGGCAGCAGATGTTAGCTCAGGGATAATCTTCCTCAAAAAAAAAAAAAAAAAGAAATGTAAATTAAAACCGCAACAAGACACCATTTGACACCCATTAGAATATTTGTGAGCATATTAAGCAACTGGTATTCTCTTTAATCACCGATGGGAATGTAAAACGGTTCAACCTTTTTGGAAAAAGTTTTGGCATTTCCTGATAAAGTTAAATATCTACCTACCATAGGACCCAGCCATCTCATTTCTAAGTACGTTCCCAAGAGAAATGAAAATCTATCTTCACAAAACAACCTATACGCCAATATTTATAGTAGCTTTATTCATAATCCTCCAAGCCTGAAAATAACCCAAATGTTTAACAGGAGAATGGATAAATTGTGATACAGCTGCACGATGGAATACTAGTCAGCATAAAAAGAAAGAGATCGCTGTCCTACGCAGCACGTGGGTGAGTCTCAGAAACATATACTGAGGGAAGAAGCCATACACAAAGGAGTGTATACTTCATTATTCCACTTACATGAAGTGCAAAAACGGCAAACTCATCTCTGGTGATAAAAATCAGAATATCGGTTGCTTTTGGTGGGGGCGGGATTTACTGGAAAGTGCATAAGCGAATTTTTTGAGACGATGAAAATGTTTTGTATCTTCATTTGGGTGTTAGTTTCATGGGTTCATACTGAGTTAGAAAAACCTGTAGTCCTCCTGTGTAGGGAAAAACCCAGTCTTTCCCTCCGGACTTTCTCCTGTGCATCTCACAGTGCTACCACCTTCACATAAAACACTCTGACACTTGTGGTCAACACACATGTGGGAGTTTTTCCCACACTAAGCAGTTCTCTGCAACACCACATGGGTGTCCTGCAATTTAACTCAATTGTAACACTATCAGATACTACAGTTTAAGGGCTCAGTCCCGCAAGACTGCTCCCGCCCCACTTCAGATGCCAATCACAAGGAGTAGGTAGGGCCCCACAAGTTCCGTCCGACTTGGCTACAAATCAGGGGTTCCCACGATCCCCTCCTCAGGTTCAATTAATTTACTAGAGTGCCTCAAGGAAGCTCTTACTTACGTTTATCAGTTGATTAGATTCTATGATAAAGGATAGAGAAGAACAGCCAGATGAAGAGGTACCTAGGGCGAGGGCTGGGAGGGTCCTGGGCACAGGAGCTTCTGTCCTTGTGGAGTTGGGGGGTGTCACTCTACTGATTCAGGGACGTGTTTGCCAACCTCACAGCACTCCAAACGCCATGCTATTGGGGTTTTACAGAGGCGTCCTCACGTAGGCATCATCGATTCTTAACTCCATTTCCAGCCCTTCTTCCCTCTCTGGAGGATGAAGGGTGAGGCTGAAAATTCTAAGCTTCTAATCATGGCTTGGTCTTTTTAGGGACCAGCCCCCATCCAGGGGCCCACTCAGAGTCACCTCATTAGAACAAAAGATGCTCCCGGTGCTCTTATCACTTAGGAATTCATAGGGTTTAGGAGATCTGTGCCAGGAACCAAGGACAGAGACCAATATATATATTTCCTATTATGTTATATATGCATTTGTCAAAAGTCATTGAAATGTATAATTAAGATCCCTGCATATTACTGTATATAAACTATACCTCAATAAAACTGAATAAAAAAGACATTCATAGAATTAAAACAAATTCAGAAATAAAATCTTGGATTATTAAATAAGCCAAAGTTTTAAATATATTTTATTTCTGCCATCCTTCTGCTCTAGTTATCAGAGAGAGCATCTCTAATCAGGGGCCGATCCAGGTCTTGTGGGGCCTGAGAGATATGTAATTTGGAAGGTCTATTGTGAGCAAGAGAATACAAATTTACAAATATAAATTAGATGGGGATGAAAATATTTATCTAAAATGATAAAATATTCATAGCAAATTAAAAAATTGTAAAAAGCTGATCAATACTACAAACATCACAAATCTAATCCAATATTTTTATTAATTTATTGCCTGACAAATCTCTATGATATTTTTCCATTCGTATCTTGGCTGCATACTCTTTCATCACCTGTTTATGTGACAGTGATTTTGTAATATCAATTTTCTTTTTTTTTTTTTAAAGATTTTATTTTTTCCTTTTTCTCCCCAAAGCCCCCTGGTACATAGTTGTATATTCTTCGTTGTGGGTCCTTCTAGTTGTGGCATGTGAGACGCTGCCTCAGCGTGGTCTGATGAGCAGTGCCATGTCCGCGCCCAGGATTCGAACCAACGAAACACTGGGCCACCTGCAGCGGAGCGCGCAAACTTAACCACTCGGCCACGGGGCCAGCCCCTCGATTTTCTATAGAGAGAAGAGAAAGATATTTCACTCTTCTAGCATAGTTTTATATATTATATACTATGTGTATTACATATATTTATTATGTATAAGTATATATTTTATGATTGCTTGTAGGGCTGCATAAAAGGTGCAGCTTCATCCACGGAAGTTACTGTTTGAGGTTTTAGGTTCGTACTCTGAAAATACTCTTTTGTGTGATCCTCCTAGAAATATATAACATATTTATAATTGGATATGTTGTATTGTCAAATATATTCCTGATAAAAGAGTGCTTCTATTTTGACCAGGCATCTATGAGAACCACATCTTGCGCTTGGAATCTTACACGCCTGACAATTGCAAGAATTCCCTGTGGACTGGCTTCTGCTGCCCTACATCCCAAACCTTGTTCTTCCACCACTACTGACATAGTTTTGGCTCTGGGCACACACTGCTATTGCAATAGGACCACCGGCCCACCCTTCTATGTCACAATGTTAGGTGAGTTGGCTCTGTGGGTGAGAGCAGTATTTTGAAAGCCATTCCAGCACCAGGATGCCTAGCAATAACTTAACTCACAGAAGCGACTGCAAATCCCATAAAGATATTCTATCAATCCCAAAATAAATGTCTCCCCAGCTCCACTTTGCCTTAGCCAGATCCACGTCATGCTAGGGCCACCCAGTAGGACTGGAATCCAAAGAGGCATATGACCAAGGGAAAGTTGAAGAAGGAATAGCAACCTTAACTGACTGTGGTTAAAATAAATAACGCATTTTGCAAATTTTACAGACACATATGACCATTTGAACATAGTGCTGGACCTCTTCCTGGGACCTTGGAAGAGGCTGTGCTAGTGGGTGGTCCTGAAGCTTAGTTTTCTTTGACTTTGTTTACGTAAATCCTTTTCTGTCTCTCGTTCTTTGCTAGCGTGACACTTATACTTCTTGAGAGCTTTCTCTTCACATTCTAATTATGCAGAAACCTCAGCTGTTCCTTTTCCTCCAAGAAAATCAGGTTTTTGTGTTTGATTTGTGTTTCACGAGGAAGTTGTCCAGTTCCTGCAAAAGACAATCCTAAATCTATACTGCAATTCATCATTCAGAGGACACAAAAGGAGAAAGCCCTAGTGGGAACTCTGTAGCAAATGCACTAACTCGAACCACAGCGCCCCCTTCAGGACCTGGAAAACTTTCTTGAGACAAGGTGGTTTGTGAGGAAACCATTTTGGTGGAGTTAGGTCTCAAAGGTTTTGTTCACTATCTCCCATTACGGTGAGAGTTAAAAGGGGAAATAACTAGACAGAAACTTCAAAAGGTGTATAGAGAAGGATGTAGGGACAGAATCTAGAAAAATTCACTCACACTTTCTGTGAAAGATCTGCATGGAAAACTGGAGTCAGTTATTTTCTCCAAGAGAAAGATAAGTTAGTTATATCCTCAAGGGAAGAGAATTTAGACCCTCTGGCCACTTCAAATTTTTTCTGGTGCGAGATATGATGGATATGTACATATATTAATGAATGATACATAAACACAAATCTGAAACTCTCCCTCAGTTCTGCTCAGCTCTAATCTGCTCTGAGAGGCAGTGTGCTATAATTAAAAATGCACCAAGTCAAACAAACCTGGGTTCTAGTCTCTGCTCTGTCACTCACCACCTTTGTAACTTTAGGTAAGGTAATTAATCTCTCTGTTTCCCATTTGTAAAATATTGATAATAGTATCTACCTCATCAGGTTGTAATGATTAAATGAGATAATCCATGGAAAGCATATGGAATAATGCCTGACACAGTAAATATTCAATATGTGTTAACTGTTGTGGTGGTGGTTGTTCCATGGCTTAGAATCCTTGTTCTGCCACTTCCTAGCTGTGAAACCTTGGGCAAATTATGTAACTTTTCCAAGTCTCAGTTTCTTCATCAATAATATGCAACTGTACTTTATACTATTTTTTTTAGGATTGGAGATAATGTATTGGCTTAATATAGTTGAGATTCTTAAAAGTGGAAACTGTTATGCTTGATAGCAGACAGCTCAGTAAGAAATAACGGTGCGTTAGAAAATGGTTTCCGAATCACATCACCCTTGTTCAAACGGGACGTCATTTAGGATAGCAAAGGAGCTGAGAAATGCGGCCTGGCCTGGCCGGTGAAAGGAGATGAGTGCACAGATGTTAGTGTTGGTGAGTTAGCATGGAAGAAGACATAGAGTGTCATAGGTCACACATTTTTGAAGATGTAGGTGGTAGCCAGCCTCCAAGAGTCCCCAAATGCTCCCTGCCTCCTGATCTTCATGCCTTGTCTCCCTTCGCACATTGTATTAGGGCTGGTCTTCGTGACCAATAGAATATAGCAGAAGTATGTCACTTTTTATATGAAGATATAATTCACATATATGAAAGCCATCCTTTTAAAGTATATGATTCAGTGATTTTTAGTATATTCAGAAAATTGTGCAACCGTCACCACTATCTAATTCCAAAACATCCCCAAAAGAAGACCCATATCCATTAATAGTCTCTTCCCATTCGCTGGTCTCCCCCAGTCACTGGCACCACTGATTTACTTTCTCTCTGTTGTGTGGATATACCAAATTCTGTTTATCCATTCATCAGTTGATAGACATGTGGGTTAGTTTTACATTTTGGCTAACATGAATAGTGCTGCTGTGAACTTTATTTTTATTCTTTGTTGTTCATCTATGTTAGTATTTATGGCTGTGAATTTTCTAGATTTGATATTCATTTCTAGCTTTATTTACTATGACTGAAAGCTGTGATATTGCTATTTTTACTTTGGATCGATGTTTTCTTTGTGGCTTGGTACATGGTCAACTTTGGGAAATTTTCATGGGCACTTGAAAACAAGATGTATGCTTGGTTTTCAGGTGTGGAGTTTTGTATGTCTCCATTAGATTGTTGTCATTAGTGCCATCCAGTCAATTTTGACTCCTAGTGATCCTGTGTACTGTAGAGTGGAGCCCTGCCCAGTCTCTTTGCGGCATCCTCTCACCTTCTGGTGCTATGTCAGCCAATGCTCTGCTGCTATTTATGGGGTTTTCGTAGCCAATTTTTCAGAAGTGGGTGGCCAGGTCCTTCTTCCTAGTCTATCTTAATCTAGAAGCTCCGCTGAACCTTGTCCACCATGGGAGACCCTGCCGGTGTTTGAAACATGGTGGCATAGCTTTCAGCATCACAGCAACACGGTCACCACAACATGACAACTGACATCCCAGTGATGTGATTCCCTGACTGGGAAAAGAAACCAGGCCAAGGCATGAGAGCACCGAATCTTAACCACTAGACCACCAGGGCTGGCTATCTCAATTAGATATACCTAATTAATTATCTTGTTTATCTTATTAAGTATCTGAGCCATATTTGAAAGTCAGAAGTAGGGTGAGCCTCAAGTTGACTTACCCAGAGGCTCACCACCAGATCGTTTCCCTGTGATTCTCTTGGGTCAAACTCTCTCGCTGGTCAGTGTTCGCCCCGTATTTTGTAAGATGCCTGAGTAGTTCCAGAGCTCACATTCCCACCCAACAACATTCTGAAGACAGATGACCATGTCTCTTTTTTGTTTAGAATAAGGAAACTTTGCCCAGAGGCCCCAGCAAATTTTCCATCTCTTTGGCTTAGATTGCATTGTTTGGCCCCATCCGTTCTTAAGTGATCACAGGCAAAGGGCATACTGTGCAGTGATTGCACAGGCCTGGTTTTCTGAAACAATCACTGGCAGGCCTGACAAAATGGTCCTGACAAGGTTAACACAGTGAGGGACTAATTCTGAATCCTACACGGGCTTGATTCTGTCCATCACTACTACTCTCCCTCCAAGTGAACCTTGTGCTATTCAATGGAGGAGGGGAAAAGAACTATTGAGGAGATGTCCACAATGCCCACTACACTCCCTTTTTAAATCTACTTATCTATCATGAGTAGCAAAAAATGTGAATTAAGGTCTTCTCTTACTATTTCTCTTTGTGGTTCTTCCAGATTTTCTTTGTTTTTATATTTTATTTGATGTGTAAATGTGCATGGCTGTTAAGTCATGAATGTGGAATGGCATGTGTATCTCATTTTATGCTCTTTCATTTGTCTTTCATTTGTCATTGTCTGATATTAAAATCTCTGCTTTCTCTTTAATTTACCTTGCATGACTCTTCCTAGCCCCTTATTTTTGAACTTTTCAAGTCACTTTGTTTTAGTTGTGTCCTTTATAAATGGTTCTGCTTTTTGATCCAATGTGAGCATTGTTTTCTTATAATAGCAAAATTAATCCCGCATGTTTTGGATATTGATACAATACACTAAGTCTTCTTTTACCTTACCATTAGATTTGTATTGGATTCCCACTTTGAAAAATGAGGAATAAGTATAATTCTACATCTCATTGCGCCATCCTCCCCTTCACGCCCAAATTTGGCCACCCAATATTATTGTTATAACTTTAAGTGATATATTAATATTTCTCATGTTAATTTACCAACTTTGAATAGTATCTACTAACTCTTCATTATGGAAGATGAGCAAATTGGCATATTTAAACTATCTCCCACTTTTTCTCCTTTTCCATCTTCTGCCTTCAAATGAATCATTTTTCTACCTTGAGATTAAAACTTATCTGTGATTTTCTAACTATTCCCTCAGTTGGTTAGCCTTAGTTTCTCATGCAATGGATTCAATGCCACCAGTTGCCTTTTGAAGCAAAACTTTCCCATTTAGAGTTGATTCTCAGAAGTTCAACTTCTAATAGTCTGTTCAAGAAATACACCAGGGAACCATATTTGAAAATACCTGCCTTAAACTTGGCTAAAAATTTGGTAAAAATATTCATCACTTTTTTCACTGTCTAAAAATACTGAGTGTTGCCAGGTAGAAATGTGAAGCCAAACTGATTCTTCTTTAAAACCATCTTATTTTTTTTGCCCAACACCCATCAGATTCATTCTTCATTCTTCATTCCCTTTGTTATAACTTAACCAGATTATGTCTTAGTGTGCACTAGCATATGTAATATTTCCTTAGGATATAATGTGAACTACTCCCAATCTGTAGATTCAAGTCTGTTTCATGACGTAGTCCTTGCAATTTATCTTTGAATGCTTTTTTCTTGTTCTTATGTTCGATCTTTTTTTCTAGGGTTACTAAATTTGCTCTCTATTTTTCATATGCATCATAGTCTATCCAATCCATTTGAACTCTTTGTTCATTTCCACTTACTATTGTTCCTTTTTCTGAAGCCTTACCCCGTGACCCCAGGTGTAGAGTCAGCAGAATCTGTTCTCTTTGCCACTGCAATAGTGATCTTCCTTTTCATGATCATTTTATTTTTCTCCTCTCTTCATTTTCCAGATCTCTACTAATGTAATTTTATTTTCTTCCACTGTCCTATAATTTCTTTCTTGAGACACTATATTTCTTATTTGAACTTATTTTTCATGGAGATCATTACCTTGTTAAATTGTTTAATTTCATGAAGAATTCTTTGACTGCAATTCTTACCAGATCATGAGGTAATCTTTCCAGTGTGTGTATTTTTTCTGTCTTTTATTTATCATGTCTCTTTTCTTCTTTTTTTCTTGCATTTTTACATAGGTCCCGTTATGGGGTTTTTTGTTTTGTTTTGTTCTTCAGGCTTTTTCTTTTTTTTTTTTTATAGTTGTTACTTGTCTTCGAGTGAAGAAAATTATTGCTGGTCCACCATTTTGGAGGATAGTATATGGGCTGGTTCAGGGGCAAGAATTGGTATCCCATAAGTTTTGATATATTATGTCTTCATTTTATTAAGTTCAAAATATTTTAAAATTCCCATTGTGTGTTCTCCTTTGACACATGGGTTATTTAGATGTGTGCTGCTTAATTTCCAAAGATTTGGGGACTTCCCAAATTTCTTTCTGTTGATTTCTAATTTAGTTACATTGTAGTCAGGTACACTTTGAAAGATTTTAATGTTTTTAATTTATTGAGACTTGTTTTAGGACTAGCATATGGTCTGCACAAGAGAATATTCCATGTGTGCTTGAAAGAATGTGTTTTCTGGGGCTGGCCCCGTGGCTGAGTGGTTAAGTTCATGTACTCTGCTGCAGCGGCCCAGGGGGTTTTGCAGGTTCAGATCCTGGGCACGAACATAGTACTGCTGGTCAAGCCATGCTGAGGCGGCGTCCCACATGCCACAACTAGAAGGACCCACAACTAAGAATATACAACTATGTACCAGCGGGCTTTGGGGAGAAAAAGGGAAAAAAGAAATCTCTAAAAAAAAGAATGTGTTTTCTGCTACCGTTGCGTGGAATGTTATATAAAATGTTAGTTAGGTTACGTTGGTTAATAGTATTGTTTAAGTCTTCTGTACCCTTGCTGATTTTCTGTCTAGTCATTCTGTCAATTAATGAAGTTCTGTCTATAATTGGTGAACCATCCATCTCGCCTTTCAATTCTGTCAATCTTTGCCTCAGTATTTTGGGGCTCCCTCTTATATAGATACTTTTATAATTGTTCTATCTTCCTGATGTATTGGCCCTTTTTCATTCTTATGAAATGTCTCTTTTGATTCTTGCAATATTTTGAATCTTAACATCCATTTTATGTGATATTAATGTAGCTAAAATTCCAGCTTTCTTATGATTACTATTTGCATAGTATATCTTTTTCCATTATTTTACTTTCAACCTATTTGTGTCTTTGAATCATAAATGTGGTTTCATAGTCAGAATGCAGTTGGATCTTGTTTTTTTATCCATTCTGACAATATCTACCTTTTGATTGAAGTGTTTAGTTCATTCACATTTAATGTAACTATCACTTGGATTGAATTCATACCTGGTATTTTCCTATTTGTTTTCTGTATGTCTAAATGTTTTTCGTTACTCTTTTCCTCCTTATTGCCTTCTTTTATGTTAAACAAAATTTTAAGTGCACCATTGAAATTCCTCTGAATTTTTTAACTATATATTTGAATTATCTTCTTAGTGGTTTCTACAGGGATTACAATATGCATTTTAATTAATCACAACATACTTCAGAATAATATTCATGTAATTCTGGTAAAACACAGAAACTTTACTACACTATAGCTCCATTTCCTTCTCCCTCTTTACATCTGTACACCTATAGATGCTATCTATCTATTTAAATTTAATGTGTTTATATTTATATGGTTTATAATATATATAGATACAGCATATAAATGTGCTATTACATCTATATGTTATAAATCCAACAATACAGTGTTAATTATTGCTTTAATCATCTCTTTTAAATAAAGAGAAAAAAAGAAAATTTATACAATTATTTGTATTTATCTACAAATTAATCAAATGACTCCTTTGGATTTGAATTCTGTCTGCAGCTTAAAGAACTTCTTCTAGCAGTGTGAGGCAGGTCTGAGATAAGTTCTCTCAGGCTCCGTTTATCAGGGAATCACTTTATTTCATTTTCATTTTTGAAGAACAGTGTAATGGTTAATTTTATGTGTCAACTTGGCTGCACCATAGGGTGCCCGGATTAAACATCGTTTCTGGATCTGTCTGCGAGGATGTCTCCAGATGAAGTTAACTCTTAAATTAGTGGACTCAGTAAAGTCGATTGCCCTCCCTCACGTGGATGAGCATCTTCCAGTCCATTGAGAGCCTGAATAGAACAAAAAGCAGAGGAAGGAGGGACTCGCTCCTTTCTCCTCCTGCCTGCCTGCTGAGCTGGGACACTGGTCTTCTCTTCCTGTGGACTGAGACTTATACCGTCAACTCCGCGGGCTCTCAGGCCTTCATCAGACTGGAATTATAACAGTGGCTTTCCTGGGCTTCCAGCTTGCAGAGGGCAGACCGTAGAACTTCTCAGCCTCCATAACTGAGCAAGCCAATTCCTCATTATAAATAATCTCTGTCTCTCTCTATCTAAATATGCCACATAACGACGTTTTCATCCATGATGGATCACATATACGATGGTGATCCCATAAGATTAGTAGGTAGTAGGCTATACCATCTAGGTTTGTGTAAGTATACTCTATGATGTTCACACAATGATGAAATTGCCTAACAAGGAGTTTCTCAGAGTGTATGCCCATCATTCAGTGATGCATGACTATACACACACACACATTTACATATATGCCACTTATATGGCACTTATACCATACCACTTCAATGAGTTGCTTTCACATCCAGTACTCAAATGAAACAAGCATGCTTGCTAGAAACTACCAGAACTACCAGAATCTACCAACACTACTTAAAACTTAAAACTAGTGCATGACTTAAAAAAATAAAAGGAGGGGCCAGCCCAGTGGTGTAGTGGCTAAGTTCGGCACATTCCACTTTGGCGGCCCGGGTTTGTGGGTTTAGATCCCAAGTGCAGACCTACACCACTCATCAAGCCACGCTGCGGTGGCATCCCATGTACAAAAAATAGAGGAAGATGGGCACGGGCATTAGCTCAGGGCCACTCTTCCTCAAGTAAAAAGAGGAAGATTAGCAAAAGGTGTTAGCTCAGGGCCAACCTTCCTCACCAAAAAATAAACTGAAAAAAATAAAAGGATCTTGTAGTTCAAATGGATATCATGGCAGGTAATTTCTTCCACCAGATAGACCCACGTAGACCCTTTCAAAAAGTCTTCTCTTTATCTCGATATTGCCAGCAAAATCTGTGTGGGAGAGACCTTCTTGACCACAGAACTGAAGAATTTTAGGCAGCTGAAGTGTTGGCCTGGCACTGATTGTAACAGAAACTGGACTTCTCTCAGATTGACAGATTATTATTCAGAATTTACTTAGAAGTTCTGAGGAATACCTTCCTTTAGGGAAAAGATTCCAAAGACCTGTTTCATGCATAATCCTATTTTTTCTGAATATTGACATCAGCCATGTAATACTAGTGTACTCTAACGTTCAAAACTTCATGTAAACGTTTCCAGATATCAGAGCTAGGTGATACAGGTTTGACTTTTAGACCCCAGCAAAGTGCCTGCGTTCAGATCATACCAATTCAAAACCAACTTGGAATCTGGCTCTATGTATTTCATAAATCTGCCTTGCCTGAATAGAAACAGAATACCAGGCAGTGGTGAAGTTTCCACAATATTCTTCTTTTTGTTCTATTTACAGCGAGAGGCATTTTTTGGTGTTTTTGTTTGTTTGTTTTTTTCCTGCAGGCACATATTTACAAGTGCTCTGCTCAGCAGGGGAAGCTTACACAACCAAAGTGAGTTTATTTCAAACATGCAGGCAGATGTTTTTGTATGTATAGACAGGGAACTAGCTAATCATCACCTCAAGGGGGAGAATTTGGGTAGATAGGTGCCGACGGAGTGAGCATAGTGGCCGCATTGAACGTGTGAAGACCAGGTAAGGGGGAGATCTCATGATCGCAAGTCAAGTTGTGGGGAAGGAATTTGGAAGAGTATCGTTTCCAGTCAGAAGTGCCTTAGTTACCTGCTCTGGAGTATCAAAGGTCCATGAGTGCTGAGGTTGCATCCCATACCCGGCTCACCTGTGAGCCACTGTTGTGCTTACAATGCGAGGCTTCAGCTTTAGGACTGCCTTTCCACCTGCCAGTGGCTACCATGAGTCATTTAGGAAGGATGACAGTTTAAAGCAATATTTTTAAAGTATCTCAAATAAACCTAGCTCTAGGCAGTCTGACTGGAACACCACTGAGAAACATGTGCTAATCCATGGAGGCTGGGCCATGGGCCCAGATATGGCCGTTTGGCCCACTTTCCAAGATGGCAGGATCTGGGTGAGGCTGACAACCGGGTTACCTTCCTCATTTCCTCTGGCTGTGAGCTGACTCCAAATGTGAAAACGCCTGGAGGGTTTATGAATTAGTTAAAATTTATGAGTTATTTCTTTGCCTCAGTTTTCCTAAGTTTCCTAGTATGTTCAACAATAACTATAATGTGGGGTTAAACCCAATTATATTAGACTGGTAGATTCTTTTCCCAATAAAAAGAAGCCCCTAGATTTATGGATATCTCACTTCGATACAAGTCCACCTAGTGTGTAGCAGTATAATCACTGTTTTCTTTGAAATATTATGTCTTTTCTTAGTTCCTCCAGCACTGTGATGGTGGTAAGGAAGTATAAAAATTGTTAAACACTAAAATTTATTTATTTGATTTACTGCCTGATCCATTCTTTCTAACAATGGAAACAGGCCATCTCCAATAAGGAAGTAAATCCTTCAAATATGTCTTTATAGCTGCAAATGGATTTGCTCTTTCATCAGAATTTGCCTCTAAATATCCAGAAAATATAGACAGTCACTACTTTGGGGAACTGAATAAAACCCGTTAAGAAATTTAGGAAAGGACCCAAGACACTTCCACAACTGTCCTCACAGGAGTGTTTCCATTGTGAACACAAAATAAGCCATGAGAGATAAAAGTCTTGAGAAAGGTGCTTAATATTTAAGGTAAACAAATTGTTTTTCAGTTGATTTATAATCTCTCCTTCTCTCATAAGCAGCTAAGAGCACCAATACAACGTGTAAAATGGAGGAGAATAATCTGAAGGGCCACCAGAAAACCATTTGTTACGTGAGCCAAGTTACTACAGTGGTTCTCAAAGCGTCGTGCCCCTGGGCCAGCAGCAGCATCACCTGGGAACCTGTTAGAAATGCAAATTCTCAGGCCCCACCTCCGACCTATTTCTGGTGTGTTTTCCAGCACCACCAAACAATTTTCCAATCTCAGTGGACACTGACTGTGTCCTATAAATTCAACTCAAATCTGACACTGTCTACCTAGAGATAGTGTCAGATCCCACAGCTTCAGGGCTCCATCCCACAAGACTGGCCCCACGTCAGACACTAATCACAAGTCCAGGTGTTACCTGTGCTTTTGACCAACTGGCTATAAATTGGGGCTCCCGTAACCCGCTCCTTGGGCTTGAGAGTTTGTTAGAATGGCTCACAAAGCTCAGGGAAACATTTACTTACATTTACCAGATTATTATAAAGGATATGATAAAAGATACAGATGAAGAGCCAGATGAAGAGGTATGTAGGGTGAGGTCCAGAAGGGTCCCATGCTCAGGAGTTGGGGTGCACCACCCTCCCAGCACGTGAATGTGTTCACCAACCTGGAAGCTCCTGAAATCTTGCTGTTCAAGAGTTCTCATAAAGCCTCCTGTCCAGCTCCCCCTTTCCCAGAGGCCGGTGGGTGGGCCTGAAGTTTCGACCTTCTCATCACTTCCTCTTTCTGGTGACCAGCGCCATCCTGAGGCTATGTAGGGTCCCACCCTGTCACCTCATTAGGATAAACTCTCGTGTACTCAAAAGAGGCTTCTTATGAATAACAAAAGACACTCCTACCACCAAGGGTTTCAGGAGCTCTGTGCCGGGAACTGGGAACAAAGACGAAATATGTTTCTTATTATACCACACACTGAATCAGAAACCCTGGGGATGGGACCCAGCAGGGCCTGTCCTAGCAAATTCTCTAGATGACCTCAAGCACACTAAAGTTTGGGTGCTCTGCTCTATGGTACTTTTTTTTCTGATTCTGGGGCCTAGTTTTGTAAATTTGCCACATCTCAAAAAGAACACCAGGAAAATCAGTTTCAATAAAAAAAAAACCCATTTCAAATAGAGGAAATAACAGAAGAAATAAAGAATTGAAGGCTATTGCCTTGGCTGCAGAATCAGCAAATGCATTTTACTTTTAGATGTCATCATTTATTTTTTCTTTCCTTTGGATCCCAATATCTTAGAATTAGGTTTCACTGTACAAAAAAGGGCTAATATTCACCCAGAATGCACTAGAACAGCACATAAGTCAGCATCTGGTCTGACTGGCTGGTGCCCATGCTGTACAAGAATTTAAGTAAATCTCCCAACGGGTCATGGTAGAGAATACAAACACACAGAGTAACTGCTGTCGACGAAAATAATCCATAACCAATCTATAAATGAAAATTTGGGTGAGTTTATTCTGAGCTTAAATTTTAGGATTATAACCCGGGAGAGTCTTTCCACAAAGGAACAGAGCACTCGAAAGAAGTGGGGGTACATAGGGCGGTTATATACCCTCAAAGAGGGTGTTTCACATATGATTGAAATGTCCCTCCCACAATAGTCACAAGATTGCCCTGTCTGCACAGCGCTTGATGGACACAGCAGGTAGTGGGTCTGCTATCTTCGTGGGCGTAGCAGGAGGCAAGTCTATTGTCTCAGGCTGGGCGGTCACAGGTGAGCGCAGCAATCAGTTTCTAGCCTAAGGAAAGATGCTTAATCCTTAAGGAGATGCCAATGTTGCGAGGGGGAGGGAAGTTGCACCTTTATCTCAAGGGCCTTTTGCTCTTGCCATAGGGAATCTCTAAAGCAGATATACAATGCATGCCTAACGGCCTCGGTCAGGCCCTTTTGGAAAGACAAGGTCAGGCCGAATTAGGTTTACACCAAAATGGCTTCCTCATATATTCCAATATATCCTATTACTTGCCATTTTTATTTGACACTGCTATCTTAGAATTTCACTCTCAATTAACAGATAATACAAATGAAAGATACAATATGCCCACAACTAAAATACACAACTGTGTACTGTGGGGATTTGGGGAGAAAAAGCAGAAAAAAAAAAAAGAAGATTGGCAACAGTTGTTAGCTCAGGTGCCAATCTTTAAAGAAAAAAAAAGATACGATATGAATGTATCAGGGCAGGATTCCATCAGAGGGAAAATGTCACTGCAGATGGTTCAAATGAAAAGACCGTAGTACGGGGAAGATTTTAAATGTGTGGACAGGGTTAAGGGAACAAATGAAGTGGGGCCAGGGACCCAGGTACTACAACTGTGCAGAGCCACTAGAATCCCTTGGACGGAAGAGATCAAGGAAGAAAATAGTGTCACTGGGGAAGACGTTTGCCCAGTGGGAATTGTTTTCATGGAAGGATCCAGTTACTGCCCCAGATATGACTCCAAAGTAAGGAAAGAAGGGGGAAGAAATATCCTAGCTTGTCTCTCCTGGCCTCCAATCTCTTGCCTCCCATTTGCCAAACTCAACCAGAAGCCAATGGGAAGGGAGTGTGGTGATGCAGTCCACAGGGGTCTAACTCTCAGGTCAAGGGGGAACAAGCAAGGAGGGTGAGAATAAAAGGGTGGGGTGAGGTAACAGAGAATAATGAGAAAAACAGACAAATTAGGACTTTGAGGCTTTGACACCCATTTAACTATTTTTATGGGAATTGGTGCATTATTTCTCTTTTATGATAGTTAACTTTAATGTTGAACTTCAATTTTTATAAGTTCTTTAAATAAATATTTATTGTCTCAATGTTGAATTAATTCTAAAGATATCAGCAACTATGACCAAATTAATAACCAGAATTAGCAGAGAGTTTTAGAACTTTCAATCCAGCGATGTCATTGGAATAATTTATGTAGGTAAATAGCTTTAAAACGTTGTTTATATTCCACAAGAACAACTCAGAAGACATTAGCACATTTTAATTAACATATTTTGGTAGCAAAATTATATTTTGTTATCCTCCTATTAGCTTTTCAAGTAATTTTCAGACACATTTGAAACCCTGCCCAGAGAGTTTCATATGATATAAAACAACCAAAGAATTTAGCGACATTTATAGAAAGTTTTGTGTAAACACCCAAATTTCTAAAACACGTCAAGCTCCA
Organism: Equus quagga; assembly: GCF_021613505.1. Lineage (NCBI taxonomy): Eukaryota > Metazoa > Chordata > Mammalia > Perissodactyla > Equidae > Equus > Equus quagga. The sequence continues at coordinate 109,750,158 of NC_060274.1, read as the reverse complement.
GTTTTGGATCCTATGGTGAAATGTGTAGTCAGTGAAGGAGGAGAGACACAGAGTCACCTTGTGTTGTCTTGGCTTTATGAATAAGGACCAGTCAGATTCCTAAATGTAGGGCAGACCCAGCGGTGTGCTGTGGCTGGCTTATACTGACCCACAAGAGCCAATTCTGTTTATCTCTTCTCAACTCCATGTGCAGTTGAGGATTTTTAGGCTGCTTAATTTTAAAACAGTTTATGATGAGGATTTTTAGGCTGGTTACTTTTAAAACTACAGATAAGAAGCAGGCTCCGAGGAGTGGAATTTGTTTGCCCTTTGATCAGAGACAATTGCATTTGTGAAGGAAATCTCCATGCCTCCCTCTCTGCGCCAGGAGGAAGGGGGGATGGCTTTATCTCTGGAAACTCTTAATGGGGAAGGCAAGAACTTAAGTTGTTTACTGTCTGGCAACCTCATGTAACTGACCCCCCCCCACCCCAAAATCCTCCTTTGTCTTTAGCTGAAGATAATATTTGAGCGGTGACTTCTGCCATTTACTCAATCCGGTTTGATTCTTATCTAAAAGTTGTGAGACCGCCCAATGGCCGAACCCTACCGGCACTGGTACCATTTTAACTTTTTTTCCTTTGTTTTGTAAAGAGATGACTCACATACCTATGCCTTAAATTTAGCCCTAACCCTCAACTCGGGGCAGCAGCAGGAGCTCTGACTGCCCGTGGGTCCTGTCCCCACGCACCAGCTCTGCCTGCCCATGGGTCCTGTCCCCATGCCAGCGGGGGCAGCAGCAGCAGCTCTGCCTGCCCATGGGCTCTGTCCCCATGCCAGCGGGGGCAGCAGAAGCGGCGGCAGCAGAAGCTCTGACTGCCCATGGGTCCTGTCCCCATGCTATTCCACACTATTCTCTAAATAAAAGAGCACTACTGCCAGATCTTGAGAGTCTAAGAAATCTTTCTTTCGACTCCTCGGCTCACCGACCCCGCATCACAGTGACTTCACATTGATAGTTGGAAACCTGCCATGATGGGAGTATTTACACCATAGAAACCTATAAAAGGTACAAATAAGGGCTGGCATCTGGCAAGAGATTTTCACATATTGAGGTATATGGGGTAACTATTCAGGTTCAAAACTGATTTGGCTTGAACTAAAGAATAAAGAAGCCTGACTTATGGCCTGTCAAACATACATTGCACACCTGCTTTAAGCATTAAAGTAAAGAATGCACTCTCTTAAGACAAGAATGTGTACTTTCCCTCCTACGCCCTATTGGTAATGCCCACATTCGTCCCTTTCCTGATGTCAGGGTCCTGTTGACCTGCTAATTTGAACTTTGATGACTGTGTATCCCCAGCACGTTTAATCTATGTTCTTTGTTCTAAAAAGGTGTAAGACTGTACTGAAAACCATGCTTCTCTGGACACTTCCTTCCTTTCTGGAAAAGGCCTCTCCAGGTTGTAATCTTCGGTTTGGCTCAAGCAAAACTCCCCTTATCTCTCTTATCTATAGAATGGTTATTGGCTATTTTGCATCAACCTTCCCTTCTGTAACAATGGGCCCATTTAGAGCCAGTTCAAACAGACCCCCTCTCTTATCAACAGAATGATTAAGAAATTGTCTTTCAGAGCCCACCCTGATGGCCTCCTGGTTAAAAGTTCAGTGTGCTCCGCTTCAGTGGCTGGGGTTTGGTTCCTAGGCGTGGAACTACATCATTCGTCTGTCAGTAGCTATGCTGTGGTGGTGGCTCACACAGAAGAACCAGAAGAATTTGCAACTATACACAACAATGTACTGGGGCTTGGCGGCAGGGGGGAAGGAAGCAAAAAGGAGGAAGATTGGCAACAGATGTTAGCTTAGGGCAAATCTTCCCCTGCAAAAAATAAAAATTGTCTTTCAGAAAATTTGCAAAGTCATGTAGCCAGAGCATCTGCAGAAGAATAAATCTTGACCTGAAGTGACTGCGGAACCAAAGATCCTCCTCCCCTTGGAACCAAAGTGTTACTGAAATCAAAGTGGGATCACCTCCTGGCAAGTTAAATCAGACTCTCCACCAGAAGTAGCTGTCACACAAAATAGGGTATATTTGCAACAAATAGGAGGCCATGCAGAATCACTTCCAAAGTCATGGCATCCCTGAACAAAGGGAAGCAGGGGCCTTTTATTTTGGATGAGGAATGAACATTCAAAAAGGGAGAGGTGGATATTGGAGGTGGATATTCACTTGCGCAGGCTCAGCTGGAAAACATGCTCCCACATACACTGCAGTTTATGGTAATGAGGCCTAAGTGCCTCCTGGAGAGAGCTTAGCATTAAAAATAAGGCAAAGGTCATAGGCATGGCTCTTGTGGTGGGGCTTGGTCTGGTTCAGGGTGGCTGGTGATTACATCTCTCAAACAGTTAGACACTTCTGAACCTACCCTTCAGTTCCTTGGGGCGATTAGTCAGTGACAAAAGGACTGACCAGGACATGACCAGAACTTAAAAGTCAGACTCATATCAGAAGTGAGGGGTCCATCCTTCAGGAAGGTCTGGTGTTAAATGCCTTCCCCACCTCACCGTAAATGTTTAGAACCTTCCCGTAAATGCTTGAGCCCACCAATCAAAACGTGTCCCACCAGCATTTCCACACGCCAGCCTGTTCTCCCTAATCTCTTAAATTTTGTCCCAAATCCTGAATCAGGGAGACAGATCTGTGAGCACATGGCCTCTGTCTTCCTGCAGCTCAGACTCACAGAAGAAAGCTGATTTCTTTTCCCAAAAGCTGATGCCATCATTAATTGGCTTGTTTATGCACAGTGGGGAGGAGAAGCCCATTTTTGTTCAGTAACCCTTCGTCCTTCCTCCCTTCCTTCCTCCCTTCTTCCCTTCTTTCCTTTCTACCCCTCCTTCCCTCCTTCCTTCTCTTCCTACCTTCTATTCCTTCCTTTCTCTATTTATTTGAGAAAACACAGTGGCTCACCAGGCATCCAGCTTCTCGCTTAGACCTGGTTGAGGCTCGTAATTTATTTTTGCCATCTGAATTAGCTGGGAATGGCCCCTGCACATACGATTCCCAGGATTTAACTATTTCAAATAACTCTTTGTTTGGTGCTGATAATACTGGAAGTTTTCATCTCATATAACCAGTTAGTACCTGCATTGCTGTGAGGGAGACACCACCCTCTGGGGCATTCCATGCTACTCTACCCTCGGCCTAGTTTCACTGTCTATCTCACGGAGAGGAGGCCTGTCTGAGGACACTGCCTCCCCTCCAGTCTGCCCAGGAGTGGAGCTGAGCCAACTCCTGGCCACTTCCCCGTCAGCATCCCCAGCATCCTCCTCTGCTCTCAGGCACAGTTTCCGTCTCACCAACCTTCTCCTGTTTCATCTGCCTCTCTCAGTGTCCCTGCAGCTTGCCTGGACCGCTCCAGCATCCTGGTGCCTGAAGTCCTGATTTTGACTCATTTTAATAACATAGACTTTCTCTTTGATTAATATTATTCCTTTACCTTTTCCTCACACACTCCTTTTACTAAAGGAAGGAGGTGGAGCAGAATCCAGCTCACCCCTCCCCACTTTCTAAGTTCAGAAGCTATATAAGCCCAAGCAACCAGCCAAGAACCCAAATTGACCTAAACCATAATTTTTCTCCTAATACTTGAAACCTGGGCAAGTTCTGGGCATAATGCCAGATGCTTTCTATCCCAGGCTATGAAGGCCATCATTACCAAAATAAAATTGTGCCTGAAATAGAAAAGTCAGCTCTTGAACACTTTAGTGACATTTTATTTATGCCATTATAATGTACTATCCTTGGGGGCTATGGAGCACCCCGATAATGATGGTGTTTCTATTCAATACTTTCTTATTCACATTTAACCCAAACATTATACTGTTTTACCAGACTCAGATAAGAGGCAAATAGAAGTTTAGAGAATAAATTACTTTCTGTACACTTGACTAATAGAAGGTCTATGTCTGTGTAAATATGAGCAACTGCCCCCCTTCTCTGCAGGTTAGCTTCCCCATTTGCGAAATGGAAACCACAGTGGTTCCCACCTGCTGGGCTCAGATAAGACCCAATATACAGCTTGCACAGAGCAAAGTGTCCAAACATATTAATCACCATCTTCGTGATTATCGCTAGTAGGGAAGTCCATATGTCGCCTTTTATCTAAATTTTAACTTACTTTGAGTACATAGGATCTTTGTGAGTTCAAAACAGAGCTCAATTATTAACCTCCTTTAAAAAAAATTTTACCTAGAATAGTTTGAGGGTTTTTCTGTTGTTTGTTTTACTTTTGTGAAGAGAGAGAATACAAAGTGATGAGACAATTTACTAAAAGTAAATTTCTTTTCTTATTACTGTTTGATGAAGGCCTAGCATGAATATTAAAAGTTGTTTTTGGGCACAATCCACTCTGCTTTTCTAGATAGAATTCTGAACATACTGAAGAAACTGTCATCTGAGAGAACAAGGAGAAGTCTCATGGGCTTAAGGTGGAACAGAGAGAAACAGCCACAGAAAGGATTTCATAATGAGACAAAATTTATCGCTGACTCCGGACTTGCCCTCCCTCTGTTGAATTCCCTCCTTATAGCAAAATAACGTAAAAGGTTTGGTGTAATCAGAGAGAGTTTTCAAAGCAGAATATGCAGACGGGAGCGGGGAGGGATGTTTCTCTAACCAAAGAATGCACTTTCTCAGTAGTACTTTATCTAATACCCACTTTATTATCTTGCAAAATATAGTGTATAACGTTGAAAACATTTAAAATTCCTCTAAGTATTTATTCACTTAACAATAAACAAAAAACAAGGGAATACAAATAATGAGTTCCCAGACATTTAAATGTTGATTGCAACTTAAACTTTTCACGTCTAATATATCAGATTCTTGTAAATGCTTTAAAGCCCTTTAAGAATAGATATAGAACAACACAATAATTCCAAAACAGATGCATCCATGTACACTATCACTGGTCAGGAAAGTGTCCATACTACGATTTAGCATTTTCCTTATATTTTTACTCCAACAGAGAGATTTGTATCATAAAAGCCTGGAGGGTTTCTCACCTAAACTGCCATCTTCTCAGATGTTTTAGATGCATCCAATTTCACTTGCCAGATTAGGATTCTTAATCATTTTAGACCTTTTCCTGTTTTAAAACTGAAACAAAGATTACAAGTTCATCTATATTTTTATTGTTAAGTAATGCATTCAGTTACATAGTAATCGAAGATTTGTGCTCCCTAAGCCTTTCTGGTATAAACAGCTTTGCCTGAAGGTAATAATCCAGGTAAGGAGAATTATAATTTAGAATTATCCTGGATAAATAAATACCAATTAGCCAAGTGTAAATTGCTGTTGTAAGTGTGCTGGTGTCTCATATTTAGGGCTCTATTCACCCCCCTTTTTTCTTAATCTTTCTTCCCCCCAAATAAATCTCTACTGAGAATATAATTCTTGGCCTTGAGGGAGAATTAGAATAGAAAGGTGTGGGACGTGCTATGGAACATCTTCCTCACTTCACCCTAAAGGCAGGACTGCAACCTCACCACATTACAATTCTTGTTCTCCGGGCAGCACTGTCTCTCTTTGGAGATTTGGACTTACACGGACCTATCTTCAGCCTATGAAGATCATCTTGCCAAACTCCTAATGAAATGGCCCATTTGAAGCAGAGGGGACTATTCTCCAGGATGTAAATGAACTAGGTGTGCTTTTCAGGAACTGCTAGAACAAAAACTACCAGAAACTAAAAACGACCAGGATCGCAGGGGCTGCATGGATGCTGGTGCAGGGCGACTCCCTCCAGCAGGTGGACCCAAACAGAGCTTTGAACTGCTGACCGAGTGTGAGATGAGCCACTCCTCACCCCACACTGCCAGCTGTCGCAGAATACAGACTGCACTGGGACGTGCAGGTGTATCATCTGGGGTTATTTACAAGAGCTAAAAAAGGCCCTCCTGAGTGAGAGGATTCCAAAGAATTATTAAATACATTGCTATCAGTATAAACTACTGTAAATACATCGCCAACGAAAGAACAGTATACTTGGAGGGTGAAGAACTCATACAAATGTTTTTGGCTATCAGTGCAGATGTTAAGAGTTTTTACTTTTAGACAGAGAGAGACTACTGCTGTGGAAACTCAGGATAAAAATGGAGAATCAAACAAGGATCACCCTCTTTGAGGAAAATATACAACATGGAAGAGAAAGACCAGCATTAACAAGAAAAAGGTCCCTAGAGGACCCAAATAAAGTGAACAGTCTAGAACTGGAAAGAAGCACATAGCATCTTCTAGAAGCAGGATATTTAGGGGATATTCAGTCCATAAAATGAAAAGGGGATCCCCCAAAAAGGGACATCAGAGAACCATAAAGAGCATTCAGTAAATAAAAATGTGATTGTTAAAATGGAAAAAAGGAATCAGTATAAAACCTGGAAAATGCAGTCAAGGAATTCTAAACAAAATAAAGCCAAAAGCCAATGACTTGGAACATGTGAAAAGAAAACCAGTAGAAAGCATCAAAATGAGTTAGGGAGGTTCAAATTTGACCATATTCTAAAGAGGCAAAAGAGAAAATAGCAGGAAGGAAATCCTTAAAAAACACTAAACAAACAAAAAAAAAAGGAAACAATTTCGAAGGACAGAAAGATGCCAGGCTTCCTACTGGAAGGGCCCACCAAGTGCCCATATGCTTAATCAAAAAGGACCCAGACTTATACTTATCTTGGGTCATTAATCCAAACTGGTACCCTTCTATGTCCTCCCTCCCAAGACTTCACGGCCTCTCTGGGTTTTCAAAATAGTATCTCAGCACACACAGAAAATCTAACAATACGAGAATATTTTAAAACTGTACCCAAACTCTAATGCTGCCCAATTGAAGGGTGCCCTTGAGACACTGATATCTAGCAAGCTAGTTAGCTGTCTGTCTGTCTGTCTGTCTATCTATCTATCTATCTATCTATCTATCTATCTATCCATCTATCTAAAGTGCCCTGAAAAGATGTGCAGAGGACAGTGGGAAGAGAACTGAGGGCATGCATGGCTGAAATTCAGATACATCTTTCTCGAATTAGCCACAAAATGGGAAGAACCATGGAAAACCAATCTCTTACAAAAACACTAATTACTGGAACAGAGGCTTGAGAACTAGAAATTTCTAAAAGAAAGCCTGTGGCTACTTTTAAGCTTTTATACTAGAAAATATACTCTTATAACAGCTCCAAGATGTTCTCAGAAGTTACTTTAACTGACACTCATCTCCCTTGTTTATTACCGCAGAGTGATTATTACTCTCTGACGTTTCCGTGTTCGTTGCTTGTTTCTTTGTGTGCTGGGGGCTCCACAGCAGATAGCTGGGTCTTTGAGTGTCTTGTCCAACTCTCTGTCCCCATTGCCTAACTCTGTGCCTGGCACGTTGCAGGTGCACTGTTCATGTGGAACGAATGAGTGGATGAACAAAACTTCCTGCAATGCAGTTCTCTTTGTGCCTCTCATGACTCTTCAGTCCAGCCTGGCATTGTTGGTGTTGATAATCAAGCTTCTCCATGAAGCTGATCCTAGGCCTAGCTTCAAGGACTTCCAAAGAGAGCTGGTTTCAAAAGATGTCATCCCTGTCATTGTCAGCCCCATTAGCACAGGTGTAAAAAGTAAACAGGGCAACGGCAAAATTGGCTGTGACAAAATACAAATGGCTGTCAATGGGGAATGGGGAAATGTTGGGATTTGAGGGGGGCAAAAAAATGATACTGCTCTCTTTGCCTCTCGAGATGGGAATTTTTTCCTTTTTTTCTTTTTAGGAAAAGTCCTACTTTAAAGTCCACATTGAGCTTCACAGAGAATGTGACTGAAATGTGAGGCCACAGGTGGGTCTTCTTCCCTCCCCTCTCTGAGTGGCCCATCCAGGATGTCAGTCTCCTGCCTGCAGGAGCAGAGGCCCCTGGTATGTTTACTGCTGGAGGCCAGCTGAATGCCAGTGTCCCCAGGGCCAGCCACTCTGACCAAAACCGAGAGAAGGTGGGACCACTTATGCCCGATTTCTTCTCCTGGTCTCATCAGCCAGATAAACCCACTCCTATCTAGGAGAGGGAATCATTCATATTGTTACACCCTAGGAGTGGAAATTCCCTCATGAGACCGGAGAGAGAGAAATAAGATTTCGCACCAGATAAATCATTCGTGGAACACCCAATGTTACGGTATGCATCCATCTACAAGAATAAAGTCAGATCTACATACAAGGACACCAGAAATGCTCCAAAGGACATTAAAAGTAAAGGAAACGTTTACAATGCTATGTATGATCTTATTTTTGAAAAAATAAATGAATAATTCTAATATATGTTAGCACATGAGTAAATAGGAAAACTAAGACTTCAAACTTCACGATGGTTATCTTTGAAGGGGGAACTACAGGAGATGTTTATTATTATAGCTGTGGTGATATCTGAGTTTTGAATGATGGAAATGCATTTCTTCGATAATCAGAATAAAATAACAGTAAAGAGTAGACAAAAAGGAATTAAATTAGAAACTAGAAGACTTTTTTTTTTTCTCCCTAAAATTTCCCTGGAGAGTAGGAGTAAGAGACAAACCACATGGGTGTCTGTAGAATGCCTGGCTTTGCAGACGGCCTCGCCCATGGGTACCAGCACAGGTGGAGGGGAATCTCGGCCACCCTGTGCCCTCATGGCCTCTCCATACTCTTCCCTTGATGGGCCTCCTGCTGCCCAGTCCCCACTCCCTCCTGCTACATTAGGACAGGAAACCATAGTCTGGGGCCCAGACCTAATGGCCTCTGAGGACACAGAGGAACAAGCCTGGGCTTTGGCAGTGAATGGGCCAAGGTCCAAATCTCAGTGCTGCCATGGCCTTGGTATTTAAATTTGGGCAAATTGCTTAACCACTGAGCTTGGTCAAAACTCATCAAATTGCACAGTTACAATGAGTGCCTTTTACTATAGGTAAATTCTGTCTCTATAAAGTTGATTTTATTAAGAAAAAATAAAAAAGAAATCAAATCACATCACTCCTTTGCTCAAGACCTTGCCACGATCTCCCTTTCACTCAGAGTAAAAGCCTGACCCTGGCCTCCAAGGCCCTTCACAATCTGCAGCCATCTGATCTCATCTCCCACCACCATCATCACCACTCACTCCACTCCAACCACTGTGGTGTCCCCAGTGTTCCCCAAACAAGCCAGCAAACTCACATTGCCACCTTGGAGCCTTTGCACTGGCTGTTCCATCTGCCTGGAATGCTCTCCCCAAGATGGCCACATATATCCTCTTCTCCTTAGCTCTGTGCTCAAATTCCATCTTCTCAGTATGATCCATCCTGAAAATCCTATTTAAAATTGCACCCTCTTTCTCCATTCTGGACATCTTGTATTCATCCTCAACAATGTGCTTATCCTTCCCTAACTGCTGGTGGGACTGTAAGTTGGTGTAGCTACTTGGAGGGACAATTTGGCGTTGTATATTGAAATAGTCGATGGGCTTGTCCAACAACTCAGTAATCACACTCCCGTGTTTCTGTCCTAGAAAAACATCTGCACATGTGTCTGAGGAGGCATGTATTAGGATGTCCACGGCAATGGAGTCTAAAATAGTGAAAAAATGGAGATAATTTAAAAGTCCATCAGTAGAGGGGTGGTGAAATATATCAAGGTATATTTATACTATGAAGTATTCTTCAGCACTTAAGCAGAATTAAGTATATGTACTAATGTGGGTGGATTTCCAAGACATACTGTTGAGTGGAGGAAATTAAAATTTTTATTTATTTATTTTTATAATTTTTAAATTTTTATTGAGATCGTAATAGTTTATAATTGTGAAATTTCTGTTGTACCTTGTTATTTGACCAGTACCATACATATCTGCCCCTTCACCCTTTATGCCCACCCCTCAATCCTGTTTCCCTCTGGTAACCACTAGTCCTATCTCTTTGTCCATGTATTTGTTTATCTTCCACATATGAGGTCTTTTTACGTTGACATACTTAGGAGTTCTATTGACTTCACTTACATGTAATTTCAGCTCCTCCTCCAGGTCTGGGAAGTTCTCAGCTATTATTTCTTTGCACAAGCTCTCTGCTCCTTTCTCCCTTTCTTCTCCCTCTGGGATACCTATAATCCTTAGGTTGCATTTCCTAATTGAGTTGGATATTCTGAGAGAATCTCATTTCTTTTTAGTCTTAGTTCTCTTGCCTCCCCCATCTGAAGCATTTCTATGTTCCTATCCTCTAGATTGCTAATTTTATCCTCCATAATATCAGCTCTGTTATTTAAGGACTCCAGATTTTTCTTTATCTTGTCCATTGTGTTTTTCATCTTCAACATTTCTGATTGGTTTTTCTTTATAGTTTCCATCTCTTTTGTGAAGAATTCTCTGTTCATTAATTTTGTTCCTAATTTCATTGAACTGTCTGAGTTCTCTTGTAACTTGTTGAGTTTTTTAATGATAGCTATTTTGAATTCTCTGTTATTTAGATTATAGATAATTGTGCCTTCAGGATTGACTTCTGGGTGTTTGTCTTTTTCATGCTGGTCTGGAGTATTAATATATTTCTTCATACTACTTGATGGAGTGGATTTGTGCCAGTGCATAGTGATAGTATCTGGTCGCAGGTTCCACCTGCCACCACTTAGGGGGAGAGGGGACAGGAGCCGTGTATTCTGAGCCCACTGCAATCCCTGTCAGCTGTGTCTGTCTGAGCCTGGGACACTTCTTGGGACCGCAGCAGCCCTGTGGGCTCTCCCACTGAATGGGAAAGCAATCATGTGGGGCTCAGGGCTGCCATTGTCTGCTCCTACAGTCCCACCAAGATGTGCTGCCCCCTTCACGGCTGCAGTAGTACTATGGGCATTTGTAGTAGCCAGACGCTTGTTCTCCCAGGTGTGCAGATCCACCACTATCTGCTCCTAGGTTGCACCAGCTGTTGTGCTTGGTGGCCAGGGCCTTTCCACTGGGTCCATGCCTGAGCCACTCCCTGTGGACCACACAGCACTGTGGGCTCCCCCATTGGGTGGAGAAGTGATCACATGGGGGCTCAGGACTGTTTCCACAGTCACACCAAGTTGTGCTCCCACCCTTGGGGCCACAGCGGTGCTATGAGCACTCTTGCCAGGAGAGCAGTGGCACATGTGTACTGGGCTGCCTGGGAGCCAGAGAGTGCTCACCTATCTGCACCACCTCCCCAGGGGGTAGTCCATCCACCTTCAGATGTATAGCCATACTGGTCTCCCAGGCGTCCTCATGTGCTGTGTAGGTATCCTCTGCTGATCAATGAATCTCCATTTAGTTGTAGTTCAAAGGGGGAGAGACAAAGGGAACAGCTCACTCTGCCATGTTGCTGACATCACCCCCTGGAAATTAAAATTTTTATCAAAAAATCAAAGAAGAATGGGTGTGACTATAAAGAGTAGCACCAAGGATCTTTGTGGTGCTGGGACAGTGCTTTATCTTGATTGTAGTGGTGATTAGAAAATCTACACATGTGATACAATTACATAGAACTATACACGCACAACTAAATGCATGTAAACTGGTAAAATCTGAATAAGTTCTGTGGATTGTACCAATGTCAGTGTCCTGGTTTTGATAGTGTACTATAGTTATATAAGATGTTACCTTTGGGGGAGGCTGGGTGAAGGGTGTCCAGGTCACCTGTATTATTTTTGCAAGTTCTTGTGAATCTAAAGTTATTTCAAAATAAAAAGTTAAAAATGAAGAAATAAAAAATAAATGTTGATGTTTTGGGAGATTCAATTTGATAATATCAGTTCTCCCTAAATTGGCTAGAGTTAATGCAATTTCAAAACTTTTTTTAAAATTAACTTGACAACGTGGTTCCAAAATTTATATGGAAATGCAAAGAACCAAGAATCACAAAAACATTCTTGAAGAAGAACAAAGGAAGAGATCTTGTTCTACCACACATGAAGATTGATTATAAAGTAAGGAATAATAATTAACAAGGAATTATGGTGTTGCCACAAGAATAAGCAAATTGATGATTGGAACAGCAGAGCACCTGGGATGGGGAACCAAATGTAAGAACCCCTGATTAACGACTGAACTGGCACTGTAAAATATAGGGAAAAGATGGACTTTTCAATAAAAGGTACCAGGAAATCTGGGTATTTGTATATGAAAAAAATTAGATCCCTACTTCATACCTAACACAAAAAACAACTGAGCCATCATAAAAATGCTTCAGTGAGCAATTAGGAACACAGAATAAAAAACTATATAAAGGAAAATTAAATGGATATTTTATGACAAAGATACAACAACTTAAATTTTAAAACTCAGTGCATGGGCTTAATAGCAGAATGGAGAGGACAGAGGAAAGAATCAGTGAACTTGTAATAGAATTCTACCAAATGTTTAAAGAAGAATTAACACTAATTCTACACAATTTCTCCCAGAAAATATAGAAGAGGAAATACTTCTCAACTCAAATTACAAGGCTAATATTACCCTGATATCAAAACCTGACAAAGACAATGTACACACAAAAAAGAAAAGAAAACTACAAACTAATATCCCTCATGAATATAGACACAAAATTTTAAACAAAATACTAACAAATAGAATTCAATAATACACAAAAATAATTATACACCATGACCAAGTGAGGTTTATTCCAAGGATGCAAGGGTGGTTCAATAATTGAAAATCAATGTAATCTACCATATTAACATACTAAAGAAGAAAATTTGTATAATCGTATCAATTGCAGAAAAAACATTTGACAAAATTCAACACCTACCCATGGAAAAAAACTCTCAGAAAGTTAGAAATAGAAGGAAACTTCCTTGATTTGATAAAGGTCCTATACAAAAAACTCTACAGATAGCATACTATGACAAGAGATTTTCACATACTGAGGTATATGGGGTAACTATTTGGGTTCAAAACTGATTTGGCTTGAACTAAAGAAACCTAACTTATGGCCTATCAAATACACGTTATACATCTGCTTTAACCTTTAATGAAAAGAATGCACTCTCAAAAAAAGAATGTGTACTTCCCCCCTACACCTTATTGGTCACACCCTACAGATGAGGCCCAGTATTCCTCCCTTTCCTAGCATCAGGGTCCTGTTGACTTGCTAATTTGCAACTGAATACGTCTTTGAAACTTTGACGAATACGTATCCTGGGTGTGTTTAATGTATGTTTTTTGTTCTAAAGGATATACGTCTGTACTGAAAACCATACTTCCCTGGGATTTTGGTAGAAACTGCTTCAGACCTGTACATCAATTTGGGGAGAATTGACATCTTCATTATGTTGAGTTTTTCACTGAATGAACATGGTATGTGTCTCCATGTATTTAGCTCTACTTTGATGTCTTTCATTAGCATTTTGTAGTTTTAAGCATACAAGTTAATGTGTTATATAAAAATGTTACATTTTGTTAGATTTCTATGTTTTGGTTTTTTTTTTTGTCCTTCAGGGATCTTTTATTTAATTACTTTGGAGTTATGAGGTACAATTGGGGCTCAGATTTTTTTATTTTCTGCCAAAATTGGATGAGATATAAAAGAAATCAACTTAAATTTTCTAATGTCACTTCTCATTGATTTTTCTTTTTTTAAAATTAACTTTTATTGAATTTATGATAGTTTACAATCTTGTGAAATTTCAGCTGTACATTATTGTTTGTCAGTCATGTTGTAGGTGCACCCCTTCACCCTTTGTGCCCACCCCACATCCCCCCTTTCCCCTGGTAGCCACTAATCTGTTCTCTTTGTCTACATGTTTAAATTCCTCATATGAGTGGAGTCATACAGAGATTGTCCTTCTCTATCTGGCTTATTTCACTTAACATAATTCCCTCAAGGTCCATCCATGTTGTTGTGAATGGGACGATTTTATTCTTTTTTATGGCTGAGTAGTATTCCATTGTATATATATATATATATATATATATATATATATATATATATATAT